>NW_020439094.1:102148-142246 GCF_000699045.2 Agrilus planipennis
ATACACCTTTAACAACCTTTTTCGAATTTCTAAATTAACCGTTCGCGAGCATAGAAGTGACTTCTTTTTATTAAAGGCGACACGACCCTGCGCTATCCTCTGCTTTATATCCCTACTACTCCTTCCATCCTCACTTATCTGACTTCCTAGGTATCTAAAATCAGCCACTTCTTCTAATTTTTCGTCTTCTATCTTTATATTCGCTCTTTCCCTACTTTTTCTTCCCTTGCATAGGATCTGCCTAAAAAAAATGCGTATTAGTCTAGGTATATGTGTTTGCACAAGGGATTGCGAATTATGGAGATTAAATTGTAGAATTAAAATTATCTTATCTTCGTGACTTAAACGATAGATTTAATGCAAATCTGTGTATGATATTTTGAGCTAGCAACTCCATTTCTAAAATTAAGGTTGGATCGTGAAAACTAATATAATTGAATGTGCTAACAAGGTGAATACAATAATTTACCTTGGAAAGAATTGCTAACGTAAATAAGCATAAAATATTCAGCTGCACGGAATGATATATGTATGTCTCCTTAATAAGTTTAGTGAAACTTTTGCATACGACGGTGCGTGTGCTAAGTGAAATGAATTTTTCACATAATATGTGCAGGTGTGTGTGAAGTTATACAACTTACAACTAAGTTAGTGGACCTTAGTGCAGCTTTTCTGGGTGAATTAATTGTGCTTTAAGTAATTGGGATAGATGAAAAATATAATGGTTACTTATCTTCAGGCTTTTATTATTGATTTTGAATAGTAGGTAAGTGATGATTGTGGCATTTTGGAGAGAATAATATAAAAAAATGATATCATGGCAAATTTAAACCACCATCTTTGCAATAATGATTATAAGCATTCTGCAATTCTTCATGACAGTTAACAATCTCGTCTAAGGGCGTTCGTCTGTAAACTGGACAACTCTTTATAAAAAAGCTGTTTAGGCATTTTTTTGCTTATAGATTTATTTAATAGGGAATCACTATCCATCTATTAATTCACGACAGATGAACCAAAAGTATTTCCATTACTTTAGAAAATGTAGAGCATTTTTTGAAAAATCGATACAGAGGACTGTTGCCTATGCCAGGGAACTGTGCATTTAAATAAAAATTACTATTCCAGTAGGAAAATTAAATCTTTTTCGTTTTAATTAAACTTTGGAGTAATTAAACAATAAAGAAACAAAAAAGCCAAGTTTTTTTTAATAATCTTCTATTTATATTCAAATTTTAACTCAATTTTAGTATGTAATTAGTAACAATTAAAATCGTATAAAATAATTAGAAGTGGTCTGTATTGTAGCATCGTGCTACAGATGGCGTTCACTGTGCCGTTTGTAGTATTTTCTGAAACGCACAATTAAAATCGTATTCATTGAAAGAACGTTTAATTATTTTGAATCTCACACTAAAATACTGGTATGCAAGGGAAGAAAAAGTAGGGAAAGAACGAATATAACGATAGGAGACGAAAAATTAGAAGAAGTGGCCGATTTTAGGTATCTAGGAAGTCAGATATGTCAGGACGGAAGAAGTAGTAGGGATATAAAGCAGAGGATAGCGCAAGGTCCTGTCGCCTTTAATAAAAAGAAGTCACTTCTATGCTCGCAAACGGTTAATTTAGAAATTCGAAAAAGGTTGTTAAAGGTGTATGTTTGGAGCGCGACGTTGTACGGGGCCGAAATATGAACAGCAGGCGTGGCGGAAAAGAAAAGGTTAGAATCCTTCGAAATGTGGTGTTATAGGCGAATGATGAGGATAACGTGGATAGAAAAGGTTATAAATGCAGAGGTATTAGAAAGAACAGGAGAACACAGGACTCTATGGAAGTCAATAAAAAATAGACGAGATAGGTTGGTAGGCATGAAGGTCTAGTCAGAGACATATTAGAGGCAGAAGCAGGAGTTAGAAGAGGTATAGGTAGACCTAGGTTAGATTACTGTTCGCAAATAGTTAAGGATGTGGGTTGTTCTAGTTTTAGGAAAATGCGAAGTTTAGCTCAGGATAGGAAAGAGTGGTGGTACGTGTCCAACCAGTCTTAGAACTGTTGACCTTATGAAGATGATGACTATAGAATTAGTCTCATTATAATGAATTATAATTTAGTTATTACTTAAATATAGTATGAATAAGTAAATATAGTAGAACCAAGTCTTATTGTTTTTCAGAAAGATCTACAGATGTTTGTATAATATTCTATTCCTTTTTAAATAATATTTGGATCAAGGAGCTTCTGTACCATTTGGTACATTGTACCGTCTGCCACATCGTCTTGGCATCTAAATGTTCGTCTTTTATTATCGCAGTGCTGTAGGAATGTGATACGGATTTCGCCATTTCCTTCATCAATCTTGTTAATAACGCTCACATATCTATATTTCATATTTCTGCCAAACAGTTTGATGAGGATATAATCACCAGTATTAAATTGTTTTTACTGTAGCAGAATTATGTCCAACTTCATTCTCACATTCTTAATCAGTGAAAACGTCTTCCAAAATAAGTTTTGGCCTGTCTTCATAAATAACTTTTTTCGATATTAAAGTGTAGACAGCAATCATTATTACAAAAGTAGCTTAGGGTTTTCTTCATTATCTGAGTAGATTTTGACTTTATACCCAAATGATTATAGAATTTTCCAGTGACTTGATGCACATTGAGCTTTAGTTACGTCTAATTCGATTTCAGCACTTATTTCTTTAATCACATCATCTAGTATAATGCTTAAACTTGTAGCCACACTCTGTCGTATGAGATGAGAGATGTGACTAGCAAGTTGTGGTTCTGAGAAGAACCGATTTATAAAAGCGTTGAACACATTGCTGTGCCTAGGATGAGAGGTAGCACTGGTGCAGCATCCGATGGTTGATACCTTGCGGTATTCAGGAGTTGATACTGTTGCAGTATCTAATAATAGCGAGCCTGGTGTTAGATTAATTTATTCGAATATTTACAGGGTATTTATACAAATTTATTTACATGGTTTAAATGGCAAAGAACATTTCAGCACTTTACATTTGTATATATATTTGCCGTTGACCTAGTTAGCCGCAGTGTGTCGCGACCTAATTAAGTCAGCACAAATGTAGAGGCTTAATTGATACACAACAATAAATGTTTTCTTGTTATACCGAGTGTTCCCATAAACTAATTACAAGACATCTCTGTTCAATGGCCTCTACAATTTCTCCAGATTTTCGACATCGCTTTCAGTAGCAACCACGGGATATGCAGTATGCAAATAGCTCCAGCGCCGTCTGGAGCGTCGCAAGGCATTAAAAATTGCATTTAGATGAGCTCATATGATAGCTGGAGAATGAGAAAAATTCATAGAGATTGTGCAATAAAATTTAACTGTATCTTCCGAATATACTACAACCGTGTCTGGTCTTATCTGTATGCGTGACTCGCCAAAATGGAAACCCTGAATTTCTTGTCCGTATTCAGTGGAATAATTTTCAAGAAGTCCATATGAATTAGAGCATCTTTTTCCGTCAGCGTGCTTTTAAGTTTCTTCATTACACCGAGCTGGTATACAATATTTCTTTCGTGGCGAAAAAACGTCTCTAATTCTTCTTGCAATTCTTTAATAAGATGGCGCGGTTACAAATTAAAAGGTTTCTTAATGATGACTGTAATGTTTATTCAACGAGTCTTTTTCGATTTTGGGTCTATGGAATCTAGTTTTTAGGCTATACATTTTTATAAAAGATTTCGAATTCTTTGTAAGCAGGAATCTTATTAACACACTTCTGAATTCTCTAGACAAACACTTCTCATTAAAGCGATCACAACAGAGCTCTTGAAGCAATTTCTGATGACTATTATAATTTTCCATTAAATAAAGCCAATAATCTCATGTCTATATTTGCGTGGTTAATTTCAAAACAAGTGTCACGCATATCGACTTTGGGCATGACTATCCAAATATGTCGGAGTCTACAAAAAGTTTGATAACTTAGTTTAAAATTCCTGTCCTGTTGAGGAGTAGGGGACTGTTTAATTTGATTTCATTGAAAGATAGCACAAAATGTAATTGAACCATGTTATTTTGAAGTCATAAGGTCGCCAGTCTTAAGACTGGTTGGACATGCACCTCCACTCTTTCATTTTCTGAGCTAGATTTCCCTAAAGCTAGAACAACCCACATCCTTAACTATTTGCGAACACTAATCTAATCTAGGTCTATATCTACCCCTCCTAACATCCGTTTCTGTTTCTAATATGTCTCTGACTAGACTTTCATGCTTAAGAAGGTGTCCTACCAACCTATCTCGCTTATATCTTATTGACTTCCATAGAGTCCTCTGTTCTCCTATTCTTTCTAATTTCTCTTCATTTTTAACCTTCTCTATCCACGGTATCCTCATCATTCGCCTGTAACACCACATTTCAAATGTTGCACTTTTCCCTATTGCCCTTATTGATGACATCCCCCGAGGTAATCCCCGCCCGTACATCCGAATAGGGGACTAGCTTATGTGCGGAGTGCTTTACCCCAAAGGACGTCATCAGTTAATTTGTCTAGTTGTACGTTTTACTCGGGACCATAATGTGGTGGTTTTCCGTTGCCAGGGTGCCATACTGATCCTCGTGATCTCTGCCACTTTGAGCACTGAAAGAGCTGCTGTCCTCTTTCAGAGACTTGTCTTAGCCTGGTTTCTTTTCAACCCCCCCCCCCTTGAACCTATGGCCCGCCACCCTAAATTATCGAAGTGGATCCTAGTATACAGAAGGACACAGAAAATATTTATCTATTATAACGTTTCTAAGGTATCGATATAATACATGAGAAGAAATACAAATAATCCTTACCCGAGCACAGTTGGCTGTCAGGCTGCGACGTGAGTTTCACTCACAGACGCTAGTGCATCACTAAATAAAATGGCGTCCGGGCGGTAATGGCAGCAACCGTGCGAATTTTTGGAATGTCTGCATTTCGTTACACACAGGAATAGCGTTGTTTAATCTTTAGACTATGTGGCGCATATTTTGAAATACAGATAGGGAGACTGTTCACAAAATATGAGGACAAACGGTTACTAATTTTTTTAATACTTATATAAAATAAACAGGTCTCATTAACAATGAAATGATATTATTTGAATAATCTAGCAACACGATTGATTCCAATAGTTATTGTCTTTATTATGGATTGATTAGGTTATATTTTAAACTTATCTACGAAAAATGTAGATATATATATGATCTGTAATATTTTTGTACAATATTGGCCTGAGACAATGAGTTGTAGAGAAACGCCTCTAAAACAAACAGAAAAACGGAATGGAAAAGTTGTTGAACACGGCGACGTTTTTAATTTAGATGTAATAATAATTAGTAGCTAAAGATAAAATTACTTAGTTTCAAAATTTTGAGATGAAAATACTGTATTCCAAGAGCTGCCTAAAGTTTTGTGCTGGAAATTATTGACTGCCGACTTGATTAAATTATCTTTAATAAAGATGGAGNAAAAAAAAAAATTTCGCAGACCTGTGTAATTGATGTTGTATTGCTGAAGTATATTGTAAATAGTTAACGGCTACTAGGGGTTGTCTGTTAACATAAACACCCTGAGTCGCACTTAATCTAATCTAACAAACAGTACAAGAAAAAAAAAAGAAAGCAAATATTATGCTGAAGCTGGTTGCAGGCTCTATTTAATGCCAGGGTCGGAATTAAACTTACCTGTACTTTCAACTATGCTTTTCTCGAAAACGGTGAAATTTGGACATACAAACATATCCTCCCTGTATATGAAAATTGTTTTCTGTACGAAACAGATCCAAACAAGACGCTTCGTTCTCAGGTAGTTATTCATCCATATAAGAGTCTTTGAATTGGAGTCAGCAGCAGCTTAAGCAGATATTTCATTTACAAATTTGATAGTCGTTAGAATTTCTTCAACCTAACAAAATTGAAAACTACCATCTCATCCTATATCTCTAAAGTGAGTTTGAAAAAAGACCAACACGAACTTTCGACCTCTTCTTAAATTTTGTTTATGTGAGTCCTATTGTTTTTTACCTTCGAATTTAAAACAATTACTATTGGATTATTTTCACAACCTTACAACCTTACAATTATCTTTTCCATTAGCACTGCCGGCATCACCTCATAAATTACGTAATGCTTGTCCTTTCATAATAATTTCTACTAGAAATCATAAATAAACTATACAATTTTAGAACCTCCGAATTGTTAAGGATTTTGAATACTTTTGATTATTAAGGAAATAATTGTGTAATCTATATGTACGTAATTTAATATAGGTAAAAAAATTTTTGATGTTGGTAAATAGGATCATCATCATCATCATCATAAGGACATCGGTCCTAAGACTGGTTGGACACGTACCTCCACTCTTTCCACAGCCCACATCCTTAACTATTTGCGAAGAGTAATCTAATCTAGGTCTACATCTACCCCTCCTAACTCCTGTTTCTGCCTCTAATATGTCTCTGACTAGACTTTCATGCCTGAAAAGGTGTCCTACCAACCTATCTCGCTTATATCTTATTGACTTCCATAGAGTCCTCTGTTCTCCTATTCTTTCTAATTTCTCTTCATTTTTAACCTTCTCTATCCACGGTATCCTCATCATTCGCCTGTAACACCACATTTCAAATGTTGCACTTTTCCCTATTGCCCTTATTGATGACATCCCCCGAGGTAATCCCCGCCCGTACATCCGAATAGGGGACTAGCTTATGTGCGGAGTGCTTTACCCCAAAGGACGTCATCAGTTAATTTGTCTAGTTGTACGTTTTACTCGGGACCATAATGTGGTGGTTTTCCGTTGCCAGGGTGCCATACTGATCCTCGTGATCTCTGCCACTTTGAGCACTGAAAGAGCTGCTGTCCTCTTTCAGAGACTTGTCTTAGCCTGGTTTCTTTTCAACCCCCCCCCCCTTGAACCTATGGCCCGCCACCCTAAATTATCGAAGTGGATCCTAGTATACAGAAGGACACAGAAAATATTTATCTATTATAACGTTTCTAAGGTATCGATATAATACATGAGAAGAAATACAAATAATCCTTACCCGAGCACAGTTGGCTGTCAGGCTGCGACGTGAGTTTCACTCACAGACGCTAGTGCATCACTAAATAAAATGGCGTCCGGGCGGTAATGGCAGCAACCGTGCGAATTTTTGGAATGTCTGCATTTCGTTACACACAGGAATAGCGTTGTTTAATCTTTAGACTATGTGGCGCATATTTTGAAATACAGATAGGGAGACTGTTCACAAAATATGAGGACAAACGGTTACTAATTTTTTTAATACTTATATAAAATAAACAGGTCTCATTAACAATGAAATGATATTATTTGAATAATCTAGCAACACGATTGATTCCAATAGTTATTGTCTTTATTATGGATTGATTAGGTTATATTTTAAACTTATCTACGAAAAATGTAGATATATATATGATCTGTAATATTTTTGTACAATATTGGCCTGAGACAATGAGTTGTAGAGAAACGCCTCTAAAACAAACAGAAAAACGGAATGGAAAAGTTGTTGAACACGGCGACGTTTTTAATTTAGATGTAATAATAATTAGTAGCTAAAGATAAAATTACTTAGTTTCAAAATTTTGAGATGAAAATACTGTATTCCAAGAGCTGCCTAAAGTTTTGTGCTGGAAATTATTGACTGCCGACTTGATTAAATTATCTTTAATAAAGATGGAGGACTCCATCAAAATATTTGCATTAGGTACTGCCTTGGCCCGAAGAAAAATTTAAAAGAAAAACAAATAACCATCTTAACACAATTCGACGATTTACAAAAAAAAACAGTCTATCGTCAATTCATGGATGAGAGCTATGTACGAAGAAGAAGGTTCTAATTAGTGTTTATAGGCCCCTACGCGCTATCTAAACAGTAGAGTTAATTAGATATTGACGAACGATGTCAGTTGGCTATACGATAAGCAGTTGTAATTATTAACTTCCCGGTATACAGCGAAGTTATTGAGCAATGGGACACAAAACCATAAAAGAAATTGCCCTTAGAAAATTAAAATTTAAAAACTGGGCGTTGGCTCATAGGCACCCTAGACAACAATTTTCAGTCTCTCTCCAGTCTCTCAGAGTCTTTTCAGAGTCTTTCAGCGTCTCTCACAGTCTTTCGCAGTCTCTCAGTTATTGCCTAGGTGTTTTTATGGATATCTCACAGTCTCTGTATGAGAGACTCGAACGATAAAATTGTTAATTCAGAGATTGGAGTCTCTCACAGAGAGACTGAATGAATAGAACTGAAAAATTGAGAGACTCGAGTCTCTCGTAGAAAGACTGGGATCTCTGAAATATGTTGAATTTAGAAATTTTTAACCGTATATCGAGACATCACTTATTGATAGATTCGAGTCTCTTGTTCAGAGACTAGATACGAAATGAGAATCTCTCTATGAGCGATTCGAGTCTCTCGTTCAGAGACGCTAAACAGTTTTTTTGACAGTCTCTCTCAGCGACACCAGAGAGATATGATGAGAGACGGAGACTCGAGTCTCGCTTTCAGAGACTCTGAGAGACTCAACATTTTTATCTCGGGTATTGCTCAAATACGTAGATCTCACGAAATGTCGGGAAGATAATGATCTCCCCGCGCAGCATCCACAACGGATTCCTCGCTGTATAGGGACCTCTACAGTTCGAGCCATGTGCAAAGATCACGAGAAGGTGAAGAAATTGGTGATTCTCTTTTTTTTATGCTTTCGTGAAAAAAGGGAAATCTTCAAAAGACACTCAATCGTCCTTACGACTGGGTAGTGTCAGATTATCGAGGAAGGTGACCTCGGATCTACCGACTAAAACCCCTCTACCTCAGGACCTTCTAGGATCGCTCGAGGTCCTCTTCAGCAAATGTGATTCCCTGCTTCGAACACACCAGCGAGTGAAATAAGCAGCTCCCATAGAGTAGTGATAGAATTCTGGTAATGCACTTTTCCACCAAGAAAAAATCATTACATTATTAACTTAATGGTTGATTCCAAAGTAATATCAAACTTGTTCAGTCTTGGACATTTGTTTTCCCTCATATGCTAACCTGTAATGTGGAGACCTTTGCTTATAATCTTAATTAACCAGTGGAAGTTGAAAAGGTAACCTTAATCTTAACCTTTCTTGTAGAAATTAAATTATAAGGTAACATTTCATAGAGCTCATAACATTTAATATTTTTGGACATAATTTTATATCAAAATATAGCATCAGTTGATTTCAGTGAAGACTGGTATGAAGGTAGATCATAATCACCACCCATACTTTGATAATTATGATGTAGATTCCATCATCCATTCGTTTGTTTTGTACACCTAATCTTTGGGTGTCTAAAGATTATGCTGAGTTTGCCAAAAACATGAATTTTACCCTTATACAAAGTTCTCCAAGCTACAGACGCATACGTTAGGATAGATTTGATCAAACTTAAGTAGAGGGTGCTAACTGATAATATACTTGCATTCGTCTATACAAAAGCCCAAGACTTGTTTGGTTCCAAAATAATACTCATAATATGAATATCGAATTGTAATTTTTGGTCAAAAATAACCCCTAAATCTCTTATTGAATTGATTCTCTTTAAACAACTATTCAACAATTGATAATTATATTCAATATGAATTATGTTACATCTAGAACAGTTCAATAACGTTCCGTTTTGCTTGGATCATTTATCTTTTTTTTCTAGATCACTTTGTAATTTGGTGCAATCTTTAATACCATCTATTTTCAGTACAAAAGGCATCCATAAATAATATCTTTGCATATCTGACCATATCTTTCTACCGTTTAGATAATCATTAATCCAACTGAATAATGTATCCAGAATATTATATTTCCTCCTTCTCGTTATCAATAATTTATGATCGACAAAATCGTATGCCTTTGTAAAATGTGTGTATACTGCATCTACCTTCCTATCAGTTTCAATAGTTTCAGAAATAAATTTGGAGGATACTAGAAGATTCGTTTTTACAGACCTGCCCTTAACATATCCATGTTGAAATGAAGAAATGATCATATAGTTCAAGGCCAGACTGGGATATTTTGACTCGTGCTGCAGGAGAACTGAATGGCCCGGTGTCTTGGGCGAATGGGGGATTCGTAATTTTTTTTTCAAGGGTTTCTTAAGTAAATTAAATGCAAAAAAGTTTTTTGTGTAAAATAAATATATATTCGTTGACCTCATAATCTTCGGAAAACTTTTTCCCAACAGAATACGCATTTTGTAGCTAGTGAGCTAATGCTTTCTTCTGTTAAAGGACAATACTGTGCCCTTTGTCGCTTCTGGAAACGTAACTTCGAGCCTAAGATACTCTATTTCATTTGTTTGGCCTCAAAATTGTTTCTGTGAGTTCTTTTCTCCAATTGTTCGTTTCCATTTTTTTTCGGGGAAAACCAGTAATGCGGGTACAAAATGACTAAATGCTTTCATGCAGAAAATTAATGTTATGAGAAATTCCATTTCTGCTGCCGCTAAAGCTTCAATTTGCCGTTTGCCCTTCTTTGCATTAATTTCTGGCACTTTATTTTACATAAGGTGGAGGGGTGGTTTAGCAGATGTGCTTCACAGAGCATTTAATTTTTTCTATGAACATTTCAAATGATTAAAGAATGTGGATGTATTCTTTTAATTGAATCTCATAATTAGTAGTTCCTTCAGGAAGTTTTAAGGAGGAACGAAGCTAACCCATCCAGCAATTTACTGAAGAAATGAACCAAATTCTCTTTTGTAGCGAGTTGATAAGTTCCTTTAACTCTTTTTAAAAAAGAAATTGAGTTGCAATGCAGTAAATGAAAATTTTTGGTAGAGGAGAAATGTAAACTATGAGGTCAAATGCTGAAGTAATATTGGTGAAATCTGTGAACCTCCTGCTCCTCGTGTTTAATGTGACACCTATAAGGGAGAACATTTATCTTCAGTTCCTAACCTAGTAACGCATGACACTATTTGTCTTTATAAAATTGTAATATTCTATGCGTACAGGTATTATGCAGTTTGATCAGTATTCTGGAATATTTGAAAGGGGGAACTGTTGAGGGCATCTCGTGATATCACCACAACGTAGGGGGTGTAAGAAAAGGGCTAGAGAAATGAAAATGTTAGAAGCGTTCGAAATGTGGCATTACAGGCGAATGTTGAGAATACTGTCGATAGAGAAAGTTAAAAATGAAGAGGTATTAGAAAGAATAGGAAAAAAGAGGTTACTGTGGAAGTCGATGAGAAATAGACGAGCTAAGAGGAGTAGTGGTAGACCTAGATTAGATTATTTAGATTATTGTTCCCAAATAGTTAAAGATGTAAGATGTTCTAGTTTTAGAGAAATGCGAAGATTAGCTTAGGATAGAAAAAAGTGGCGGTGACTGTCTTAGAACTGACGGTTTTATGATGGTATATTCTATTTTTGTTAAAAAATGTATTTGAAAGTAATCAAATAAATTGATTCAGATTGTTTTCAATAATACCGCGTGCTGTACTGGGGGACTAAAGATACTGTTTTACCGCTACCCCACATTTTTTTTTATTATTGTAGCATCCCTTGCAGTATCTTCGTCTTTGCGAACCTTACAGTCTGGATGGAGAAAACATGGGCTCTCAGAGTTATACGACGTGTAGGTAGGTAATGGAATTTCTTGTTCATTTTTAAAGTTCAGTAAGTTTTAGACAAGTTACTTGTTTCTACCTCTCTACATATGTTTATAATGTGCCTAATAGTACTTCACTTGTCAATTTCTTGTAGCAATGGAGGCCTTTCGCAGCGCTATGTTGCAGTTAGACCTTTTACTAGAGTTATAATCTACAGCAGCTTAGCTGTACAAGTAGCTCCGCGACGTACATCCTCTAGCATACTGTGACAAGAAGATCGTCTGAACGTCTCGTTTATCACGTTATTTTAAGACGCCTACAGTACGTTCATTCTCATTAGCAATTATCTCTTCCTTTTTCAACATCCCCTTCATAACTTTTTTTAAGGGTTTCCAAGCTGTTCTTCGTATCTAATAGTACATATGTGTATNTCTATGTGTGCGGTACCCCGTCTTACCTCGCTGCCCCGTCATGCCCCCCCTTCCCCTACCTCTACCCCTCCCAACTCCCGTTTCTGCCTTTAATATGTCTCTGACTAGAGCTTCATGCCTGAGAAGGTGTCCTACCAACGTATCTCGCCCATTTCTTATTAATTTCCATATAGTCCTTTGTTCTCCTATTCTTTCTAATACCTCTTCATTTCTAATCTTCTGTATCCACGGCATCCTCACCATTCGCCGGTAACACCACATTTCTAACGCTTCTAACCTTTTCTTTTCCGCCGAGCCCACCGTCCATGTTTCGCACCCCTACAGCGCCCGTCTCCAAACATACACCTTTAACAATCTTTTCCGAATTTCTAAATTAATTGTTCGTGACTCGACCCTGCTTTATATCCCTATTACTCCTTGAATTGTCTTACTTCTAGATACCTATAATCAGCCACTTCTTCTAGTATTTCGTCTCCTATCTTTATATTCGCCTTTTCCCTACTTTTTATTCCCTTGCATACCAGTATTTTTGTTTTACTTTTATCTATTTTCATGCAATATTTTTTTGTCAATACCGCTTCCATTTTATTTAAAGCTATCTTGCTAGATGCTAATACTGCTATATCATCTTCAAATTCAAGCATACTAATCTTTAGCCCCTCTATATTTATTTCTTTATGTTGCTGTTCTAGCTCTTTAACTGCCTGTTGTTCTTTGTAGGAACTAATTATCACTCTTTTACCTCTGTAACTTATCTCTACATTAAACCCAAATTGATTTTCCCCTAATAGTTCTTCCGTCCTTTTTCCCATCCTCTTCTGTACAATTGTAGTTAACATTTTTGACGCATGGAAAGTTAAGCTAATTGTTCTAAAGGTGTCGCACCTATCCGCGTCTCTTTTTAGGTATGATTACTACCACTTTCCAATTATAATTCTCCGGGATTTTCCCCGTCTCGTAAATATAACTAACTAGCTTAAATAAATGCCTGGTACATAATTATTCTTTAAGTGTTTTAATGCTACATCGAACTCTTCTCTCAATATGGGGTGACCTACCTCATCTATCTCCACACTATCTTCATTCTCTAATATATCTCCTAACTCATGACCTGCGTATAGGTTGCCTATAGTAAGTATTCTTTTCACCTGTCTGCCTTTTCCTCATTTTCAACCAGAATGACCCCTACGTCGTTTTTTATATTATTATTACTGTACCCTACTTTTCTAAAATTCCTTTTAATGATATTGTTAGCCTCAACTTCTTACTTCTTACATACTTTCCGTAAAATCTCTTTTATACACTTCAGTCCTTTTCCGTCCATACTAAATACTTAATTTCTTTACCACTATTTATCCGGCCATTTTTCCTACCTTCCTCTAAATAAAGCATGTTTCTGTGATTTATTTTTCTCATTACTTATCCTAAATTTTGTTTTTTCCTGCTTTGGTCAGTAATTACAATCGTTACTTTTGTTTCTCGTCTTGCTATTACCGAGACGTCCTTTCTTTTCTCAAGTATTATGTTATCACATATTACTTTGTAATTCTTCTCAAAAAGTATCTTTTAGTTGTTCGGCGTACTTCAAGTTGTGTATTTTGAAAATTTATTGTATTTTTCTTTTAATAAAATTAATGAAAATTGCGGTAGGGTGATTGTGAAAAGGCATTATACTAACTTCAAGGAAAACGCACCATTTATTTTCACAAAATATTTTATTTCTTTTACGTTGATACCATCGTTTATTCTATTACTTTTCCACATTTCCATCTGTTCATTACTAAGTATCATACTTCTCAGAGCTTTTTCTCTATCTTTCTGTCATACCTATTTTTGCCTGGAAGACTTTATTTTATTTCTTCATACTGAATTACTCTCTCGCTTCAGGTACTAGTTTCTGCACCTAATCTCTTAATTTCGTATTATATAACCTGCAGTACTTTTTCTAAAGTTAATATACATGTTAAGAATTTTTTATGTAATTCTTCCATCTTCTTAAACTTTTTCCAACCCCATATTTCCACTCCATAGAACACAATGCCTCTAATATCCATTGTAAGTATTTTTTATGTAATTCTTCCGCCTACTTAAACTCTCTCCAACTCATATTTCTACTCCATAGAACATAATGTTCCTTATTAATGTATTAAATAACGTTAACCTTCTATTCCAGTCATTTTTGCAGTCTTTGACCTATCTCCATAAAATTGGTTGGCTTTCTACATGTACCCATTCTGTTATGTCGCTGTTTTTCTCACTTAACGTGTACCCTGGGTAGTTAAATTTTTTAACTTGTTTATTATCGTTATCTTCTACTTCATAATTTCAATTATTTTCAAAAGTTTTAAAAGTAATATCAAATTCATTTACCGAAATATTTTATTAAGACTCGTAAATGTAGGCTTTTAATAGTAGGAAAGCATCCATCAACGTTCAAAATTATTTTAATTAAGGGGCATTCATACACTTAATGATGCGACGGTTATAGATCACTTAACGCCGGAAATGTCGTCAGTTACTTTCTTTGCGATTCGCTCCATCATCATCTTTTAGTCCTGAATGTATAGGCGTCTCGTCCAATTTATTCGACGACTTCTCATTATATCTTGATCATTCACGTCGATTGGACATAATTTTTCTTCTCTGCCTCTTATTTTCTGCCAGAAATTTCGCCGTTTCGTCTGCCTGGTCGTCCAAATCAATATCAATCAACACTTAAAAATAATGTTGTATAATATATATATACATGTTACATTTAATAAATCAAATTATGTAATTTTTTTAATTTGAAATAAATGGTTACACATTCCTAATTACGTTAACCGAAAAACATAGTCAAATTCTGGAATTACTTCTGGACAAAAAGGATAAATACATATACTTCTAAATCCAGATATGATATTGGTACGGCGTCATTGCTTTTAACCGTACCCTTGAAAATATTCCTCCTAACCTTATTTAGGATAATGATTTTCCGGGTTATATTACTAAAAAGTTCAATACTTCTTAATACTAAAATTCTTCATAGCTACGAAAAACTGCCTTATCCATGGGCTGCAGCTCGTGAATGGGGCTACTCGGTAGTCAGAATAGAGAAATTCCATGATTTTCTGCAGTATTTATGTCAAGGTGTGGTTTTGCTCCATCAAAATTTAGAAATGTTGAAATGGTCGAGCAATATACGAGGGTGGATTGATAAGTTTCCGGCCTGACCAAGAAAAACAAGGTTTTTAAAAATTTTTTTTTTTTATTTCTCAACATAATCNTTTTACTCAGGTGACCACCCTCTTTCGGTCCCCCCTACCCCCACCCCCATCTAACCCCCATAACGTTTTATGGGGGTGAGACCGCCACGAACTTTTTATGGTACAGTGGTGGGGGACACCTCCTCTTTCGATCCCACCCAACACCATCGCCATCATCTAGACATTTACCTTTAATTAAAATTCGAATTATACAATAGAATAAATTAATTAAATCTTGACATTACTCAAACGATATTCACCATTATCTTCCTTATAATTTTCATTGTTTTCTTCATTTGAAGAGCCATATTCTTCTTGCTCTACTTGAGTTAAATATTTTTCAAGATCATGTGGAAGTGGAGATTCACTGCGGAGAGAGATTTGGTTGTCAGTATGTGAGTCATTAATGCATTATTTTTTGCAGTTTTCTACACTTTTTTTTTTGTTCTTGACGCCTTTCCTTTTTTATCTTCTATTTTTTTCTTTCTTCTTTCGCTTCTTTTCAGAGTGTTTGTTATATTCGAGCGTTTTTCTTTTTTTCATATGGTGCCGGTAGATATGTTCTTAGCATTTTCGGAGAAATTATTCCCAATTGTTTGGGTTGCATGAGATGTCGAATCAGGTCTATCAGTTATACTTGAAGGAAAGAATCATCGTCGATAAAAATGTTAAAATAATTAAAAGGGAATATTCCGGTTTTTTCAAAGCGCTTGCAGATATTTCAGATTGTAAAGTGCTGACTAAAACCATCCGAATTAACTAATACAACTTTCCTAGATTACCTATTAACCAATTGTTCATAGCTTGTTTGTAGGTAACAATTATAATAATATAAATAATGATAATGATAATAGAACGTTGACTTGAACGGACCGTAAACCGCCACATCAAGTGATTGCATTCGGTAGCTGCAATGTAGAGGCAACGGTAAAATCATCATTTTTTTTTCACACGAGTTGTATGATTAACCGTAACGATTAATGTTTTCTTGTCGACGGTTAGTTGAACGTGATTCACAAAACGTTTTACGGATTCAACAAAGATTTCTTCGGTCATCCAACCAGATGGATTTGCCAGTCTTTTTGCGCCAACTGGGCCTAGTGTGTTTATCTCCCCTGAAGCACGAATAAAAAGAGGACCGAAGCAATTTGTTCAACCTGTTTCGTATCTCGTACAGCTATTACTGTGTTTTCGGGATTGTCATGCACCCTATGTCGTCCACATTCCGTATCATGCTAAAATTGTTTTTATGCAATGTTTCTAAATTTGAAAAGAAAGTGGTATTCGTTTTATTGAAACTGGAAGTTCTACTTGAGGATGTGCTTTCGGAGTGACGTAATGATAGTTCTTTGTGGAGACTCATGAATCCTTGAAGCCACTGGATGCCTGCTTTATTATTTTTATTTTATTCTGATGGTATATCTATTTTATTGGCTACAGCAAACTGATAAGCCAATCTTCTTGTTCGAAGGTATTCCTTATCTACCTATTTGAAACTGCTTTCTGGGGAGTTTTGTGTTTTGTACCATTTCAATCAATAATGATTTCGAAATACTTGACTTTTGCAAAAGTTCTAATTTATAACAGCCTTCACTGCATCTTGAATTTCTTCGTCAGATTTCCTTTCTCTTTTGACCATCACAAATAAAAAATGTTGAGAATTAATAACAATTAGCTTCTGAAATCAAAAAACTGCTATAGATAGATATCACGTTTACATTCGATATTTTTTTTATAATATTTAGGAAACAATAAGTGAAAAAAGAATTTAAACCGTATTTTTATAACAAATATCTTAATATTGCATTTTTACATTTTGAAATCATCGCCTTGGCTATTAGTCGTGCGCTAAGATATAAATATCAATGGGTAGGTGGAGTTTAGTCACTGCACAGCTCAAGATTAGATAGTAATTTTATATTTTCCTTGAATCGGACACATTGATGCCTATGATTTGGACTCTTCCAATTCTTGGGAGCCGAGGTGTCTAGTTCAAGAAAGATGTGTATTAAAACGTAACTTCAAAGAAGATTCTTACGTATCGTTATATTGATAGTAATCACATATATGTGTCTGATGAGATACGATCTTTTAATATGTTACATCCAAAGATCGGTTAATAATCGTCACTTGAAACGGAGTTACTCACTTCCCGAATTCACATAAATATTTATTTTACCGACAATGTAACTACTTTTTAACGCGTACCTCATTAACATGGAGCGGACTACTAATTTCTTCTTTGTCCACGATGTATCTGATGCTAAATTATTGTCGGGTATAGTAGAAAAGTAGAGTCTCAAAATTCATTGGCTTATCTGATTGTACATACATTTTTAGTGTTTTTTTTTATATAGTTTATCCTATATTTGTCTTACATTATCATCATAACGTCGTCAATCCTATAAGACTGGTTGGACACGTACCTCCACTCTTTCCAATCCTGAGCTAAACTTCGCATTTCCCTAGAACTAGAACATCCCACATCCTTAATTATTTGCAAACAGTAATCTAATCTAGGCCTAGGGGAAGGGGGGGCATGATAGGGTAGCTAAGGGAAATAATAAAAATACAGCTCAATCATTATGTTTATTGGCCTCATTAATTTATGGCACGTTATGTCATTAATCTAACTATGATTTGGCACAGTCTTTGGAGAATCAACATATCACATTTTTTAATAATTAATAATTAATAGGAACATTATAAAAAACCATCTTGCCCCNAGGTATCTAAAATCAGCCACTTCTTCTAATTTTTCATCTCCTATCTTTATATTCGCTCTTCCCCTACTTTTTCTTCCCTTGCATATCAGTATTTTAGTTTTACTTTTATTTATTTTCATACAGTACTGATCTGTCAGTACCGCTTCCATTTTATTTAAAGCTATCTCTAGGGATATTTCTAACTTGTGAAAAATCGACTACATCAAAAAACCAACAAACGGCACTTTCTAAACCTTAAAACCATAAAATAAACACCTCATAATAGCAATGAAATTGTATTGGGGATCATAAAGGATCCTTCCTAAACCGTTACCTCTACAAACTAATTTAATTATTTAACTTATGCATCTAGCCATCCTTTAAAGGAGTTAACCATTTTAAAAATGATAACATTGTAACAAAACGCTTGCCTTATCAGTAGTAGACGGCTGGCAAACCCACACCATCCGTTCCTTTTTAATTAATCAGCAGATATGCAAGTTTTCTTTATACAATCAATAACTACGATCGAGGAGTTACAAAAAGTGTTCCAAACGACTAGGTCGGTCTCTTATCGTGTTAATAGTTAACGCACATGGTGTATTGCTATTTTCCGTAAGGCGTAACTCCTATTCCTTTAGGCAACGAAAACCCTTCAAAGTTAAGAGCGAATTCAATTAATAAATAATTAATTAATCAATAATAAATAAAATAAGTGTTCAAAAGTGTTTTTTTTTAAAAGCTTAAGGAATAGTACCGGCCTTTAACTAAGGTCTAGTATTAAATAAACACAACGCCGCCTTATAAATTTGCAAAATATTCTATTAACTGCATACACGAACTTTATGACCTGCATCAAGAATAACGGTTTTGACTAAACAATACTCATCTTTTGCCCCTCTATATCTATCCCTACAGTAGTACTGTCTTTGATGAGGTTGAGCGAGTTTTGTTTAGTTGAGTTGAGTACATTAAAATTAGAAGCATTATCAAAAATTTGCCTTTTTACATAAACTAATATCGAAAAAGATACGTTGTTTAAAAATACATTTTATTGGAGCAAATGTTTGTTTTTTAACTGCTGCGATAAACAAGATTAAAAGAAACTTTGCGATATAGTTTTTCAAAGGATATTTTCGTCCACGTGTAGGCATCGTTAGAAATGATATGTGAGAATTCGAGCTTTAGCAGTTCATATCGTTTTTTTTTATTTCTTTCTTCTACATCGAAAGTTCCATAACAAGTTGAAAAAGGAGCCTACTTAACAGAGATTTGAAAAACAGAATTGAGGAAGCATTTATCTTTATTTGTCAGTTTTATTGGCTTTTTTTTGGTTTGTTGAAGGTTTAAGGGGGTTTTTAAACATTACACAAATCGTGAATACGAATTTTGTTATTTTTTTCTTAGTAGAAAAGTTCCTAGACCCGTTGACTGACGCCACACACCCTCCGGCTTTTAAAAATGTAAAGAAGTAGGAGAATTGCCTGCGTATATACAAGAGATTCTAAAAAACTTTATGAGCGCTTTCAAAGAATGTTCTATAAAACGATCGGTTTTCCCAAACTATGCCGACGGAACTCATTTGAGGAAGAGAGAGAGAGAGAATAGAAAGATGGTAAAAAACTAAAGGTTTAGTTTAAGACAAATTAAAATGGAACATCATTTCTAATTTTAAAACGTTAATTATACTGTTAACGGTTTGAAATCTTCGTGGTAAATATAAGTATAGGCAGTATGTCACCATTTTTTTTTTTTTATTAAATGGTTTAGAAGCAAGTTAAGCGAGTTGGTACTTTATTAACTGAATCGACGATGCAACATACATATTGTCGCGTAATCAAACACCTTTCTCACTATTATTAAATTGATGCAATTTTTCACTTTTTAATCAACACCACTATTATTAATTAATTATTGATTCACCACTGTATTGCACACTTTGTCGTTTCTTCTTCCAACGATGTGTGAGCAGGGGCGGTATTATGGTGTAAGAGCCAATTTTTGTTTTTCCACAAATCCGGGCGTTTCTGGCGGATTACTTCGCGCAAATTGCGTATAACTTGCAAATAATATTTGTTATTGACCGTTCTACCCTGTGACAACAACTCATGATGCATCACGCCCCTGCAATCGAAGAAAACTGTAAGTAAAACCTTCATATTCGACCTAATTTGGCGCACTTTTTTCGGTTTTGGCTCGGGCGGCAACTTCCATTGGGGTGATTGAGCTTTGGTTTCCACGTCATAACCGTAATCCCATGATTCGTCATTAGTCAAATTTGGGTTGTCGCAGAGAGAGTCCAACAGCTCCTTAGCAATGCTAATCCGATGCTGTTTTTGGTCGAAATTGAGCAATTTTTGTACGAATTTCGCGACTACTCGTTTCATGCCCAAATCGTTGATAAAAATCGAATGAATTTATATGTTTAGGTTCTCTGCAACTTCTCTAACAGTAATTCGATGATTTAGGTTCTCTGCAACTTCTCTAACAGTAATTCGATGATTTGCTAATACAATTTTCTTCACTTCAGCAATGTTTTTGTCTGTTGTTGACGTGCTTGGGCGTCCGCCACCCTCTTCGTCGCTTTCTCAGCCCCCTGAGAATATTTTGTACCACCGATAAGCATTGCTTCGGTCCAAGGTAACTTCACCACCATATACCACAGTCAACATTCGGAATGCGTCCGAGCACTTACCTAATTCTATTTTGCACACATAATTTGATACGGATTCATTGATCCATTTTTGGAATAGGCAAAAATCGAAGACGAACGAAAACACGTGCAAGCAAAGTAGCTGTCAAAAATTAACTGAACATTCAAGATGGCCGAACTTGTCGGTATAAGTGAGAGGCACGAGTACCAGCATAACGCCATAAAACAGTCCAAAATCCAATAAAAGTTTTGAACCCGATTAATGTAAACGAGTTTTTAAAACAAATTTATTTAACTACAAAGAACTTTAACGTACTAGCTACTAATTTACAAAAAGATGCAAATAGCGTAATTAGATTAATCGCCTAAGCTATGTAGTTCAACACTGAGGAGAAACTGGCCTGCCTTGGTATAAATACAGTTTGTGACGTCATTCGTTAAATAGATGAGAGCCCATTTGGTTATACTGTAATTTATACGTAACCAGTAATCGCAAAATTCGCGATACTTTTGAACAGACTTCGTACATGTGACAATATGTGCTTGGTAGGTACCTGAGTAAGGTCGTGTCTAAAGCATGAAATACTTCACTAGCAGCAAAACCCCACTGTTTGACGATACTGCCTGTACTTAGGTAGATATTATTTAAATTCGATCTTTTTGAGCTTCATCGATTTGCTCAGTGATTTATCGATACTGCTTATGAAGTGCTAATGAAATCTAATTAAGATCGAAATCGCGATCCGCTTCTGCTAGTTTCGATAAATTTTTGACCAAAAATTAATCGTAAAAAAAAGTTCTTATTATTAAAAATAAAACTGAACATTACACTTGTTTTTTATTTCTCGTCGATTATTAGCGTTAATTCTAGCGGTTTTCCATCATTACCAACTACCTCAACGTAGGTATTGATTTTTCTTGTCTATTATGGCACGTTTTATTTTATGACAATTTTATTATTCTTTTATTATATCCGTAAAAACTATGCTAGTTATTCAAAATTCTATATTGTATAGCCACACTCCATATTTTATACATAGCACAAAACAAAAAATTATAAATAGACGTGACAGGCTGCTACCAAAAAAACCTAATTATGTTCGTATAACTTAACAATTTTTTTAAAATTATCATAAAGTTTTGTAGTAGATGCTTAAGCGAATCATAATGCAAATAAGGCAAAATATTCATCGAACATAGAAATTACCGATTTTCCTGTACAATTTTACTTTTTTAGGTTTAAATTTTTGGGTGAAAAAGATTGAATTTTCTCTATTAGATTATGAACAGAGGGTTTGTAGATTTAATTTTCCGTAACAAGCTGGAAAATGAAAGCCAGTCATAAAATGTTTTTCAATGGNCCGTGCGACTGAGCAGTTCCATATTGTACCGCTAGATGTCACCTTTACATGGACGGGTGCGCAGATATCAACGTGGTACGACTTAAGAGGTGGTACGACTAAAGGTACTTTACCCTATCACTTATCACAAACACAAATTCTTCCAGTTTTTCGGCCAAAATTAGAATCACTTTTGTAGGTAGGCACTAGAAGTTTGTTGTCTTTGTTGTTTTTAACTTTTCCTTCTTGAATTTCTACACATAGCGACGAGAGTACTATTTTTGTTGTCTTTTTCT
Organism: Agrilus planipennis; assembly: GCF_000699045.2. Taxonomy (NCBI): domain Eukaryota; kingdom Metazoa; phylum Arthropoda; class Insecta; order Coleoptera; family Buprestidae; genus Agrilus; species Agrilus planipennis. The sequence goes on from NW_020439094.1 coordinate 124,424, forward strand.
TCTTGAGCTCCATATACATATAGATTCCACGTGTATCCATTTCCGCTACAGTGTTGATTTCGTATTGGTACGTCTTTACTGTTTGAACGGCAATCTCCTGTGAAAGGGAACCATTGTTTTATCGATGCAAAATGGCGTATAGATCGCCTGGGAGTTACTGATATGCTTCTCCGAAAGGGGCTATATTTTATACAAGCGTCTTTTTTATCTTTATATTCGCTCTTTCCCGACTTTTTCTTCCTTTGCATACCACTATTTTTGTTTTACTTTTATTTATTTTCATACTTACCGCTTGTACTTATTTTATTTAAAGCTATCTCTAACTCGTCCTCGCTAGATGCTAATACTGCTATATCATCTGCAAATTCAAACGTACTTGTTAAATTTCACAGGCAGATATTCGAGAACTTACTATTGCAAGGGGAATATGTGCACACGTGTTAAATTGATAAGGCGTGTTGTTTAATTCTGGGGTGAAAGGTAGATTAACAGAAGTCTTGCAGCGAAGTAGACTTATTACAAATATATTTACAAATATTTACAGAGAGTATCTCCAAACGAATAATTAACAATAACTGGGTGACTCTACGTGAAGAGGTAGGTACTAATGGTGTCTAAATGAAAAAAACATAGATTAGTTGAAAATTTGTAGAAAATGACGAACGTACATAATAATAAACAACATTTACTTTGTTGCCAGTAAATTTCAATACCTTAATTAATTAGAAATTTCAGCATTATTTATTTCATAAGGAAGCGTTAGTAACAATGGTAAATGTGAAACAAAAAAATGAAATCACTTCTATTTTCTTAAAAAAAAAGTACGCAATTTTTGTCCCTCATATTTTAAATTTAATTGACTGGCTATCTTAAAGTAGTATACAAAATACTTGATTACATAGTACAACTTAGGAAAGAAACATATTTTTAAATATTTACATCACGCTACTTTTTCATCATCAGACAACCTCTTAACGTAGAATCGCCCAACTGTACAAGTGCTTGTGTTAGTTCTTGTGCAAGCAATGGTCACTTTTTATATTTAAAACTTAAAACTAGGAACAAAGCCAAGGGTGTGGCGAATGTCACCATTGGTGATTAACACTTAAAAACATCTCCGTGCACAATTACAAGGCGGGTCTTTCAAACTCAAAATATTGGAAGAGAGGGATATTTCTTCATCATCATAAGGTCATCAGTCCTAAGACTGGTTGGACACGTACCTCCACTCTTTCCTATCCTGAGCTAAACTTCGCATTTCCCTAAAACTAGAACAGCCNCCTACACTAGCAAGGAGATCGGGCTGAAACTATAGCTACAAGCTATCCAAGGATGGTACTATAGAATGTCACCTCAAGGTAGGCCTAGTGGCGTCATCTCTTGGTTAGGCCGGAAACTTATCAATCCACCCTCGTATAAAAGCCTAATTCGTCATACAGCCTTTGTACGTCATGACAATCTTGGACTCTGGAGGTAAATGATCACTCCATTCAGGCTTACAGCATTTTCCTTTGAAAAGAAGCATTGGAGGTGAGGAGATAGATTGACGCGATAATACAGAACATAAGAAGACGCTTGATAACTCACCATTCGATCTCAGAAAAAGAGAAAATCCTCGGGCGCGGACGGAATTCCCAACGGTGTCCCAAAAGTTCTGCCATCAAAACACATAACCGTACCCTACATCACAAACGCTATCATGCGGCTCCACCATTTCCAAAAAAGTGAAGCCCCTCAGCTCTCTCTCAAGCTACAGGCCTATTAGTCTGCTCAAGTCGCTGGACAAAGTAGTTGAATCCATCCCTTTGGATCGGCTTCTCGACCACGTGGAGCGAAACAACCTACTCTCTGACTTTCAACAAGGTTTCCGCAGACAGCACGGCCCCGGCCATCAACTTCTCCGTGTTTCCGAAAACATTTCTGACAACTAAACAAGCGCCGTCACATTTCCATGCTTCTGCTCGACATCCAGCAAGCCTTGAATCGAGTTTGGCACGAAGGTCTCATCATCAAACTTATCGCCCTCAACACCCCACATTCCCTAATCGCTGTTATCCGTTCCTTCCTCTCTGACAAAACCTGACAGATGCATTTGTTCCTACGTCATCCCCTTGTGGGACGTGCCGATTCCTACCACCTACAAATTCTTCAAGGCACTTACATGCGGATTCTTCGTTCCGTATTCAAGTACCCCTGGTTTATCAGAAACACCCAAATTCTGCAAGAAACTGGTCTACCTCACTTCCGCTTTTGCCCTCTACCTCACTTCCGCTTTTGCCCATCCAATTCATTCGAGATGGGTCATCGATTCTCATTTTCGCCCAGTGCTACCTTCCTACACCCATTCCTCTTCCTGCTCCCAACCTCTTCCCTTTGAACCTTTCTTGGGATGTATAGCCTCCGGTTGATCTCCCTACTCGAGGTTTTAGTCGGTAGGCACTTCGGCGAATCCGACACTACCTTCATTCAGAGAGTGTATTTTAAAGATTTTCCCTCCTCGAGGAAAAACTAAACAAAAAAAAACGTTTAATAACTTTATTTACAACACTTAAAACAAGGCAGACGTGAATATCGAAAGCAAAAGGGTACCATACTGACCGTGAATATTCTACATTATTAAACTTAAAGTGGCTATTATAATACAAATGGAAAGTTTATGTTCAGGTACCTACATTTCTAAGTTTTAGTGGTACGCAAACCCCGATCTGAAGGGTCTGTGTACCGTACCACTAATGTACAAACTTTTCAACTATTTAACTTATTTTGAAGAATGTTAAATTTAAGAAATTTATATTTTTGCTGCTAGAGAAGTGTTGCCTGTCCAAATGCATTCCCATATGCCATTACATTTACGTTTACCCACTAAGTGCGCACGTTTTGCCCCCCCCCCCCTTTTCGGCCACACGTTTTGTTGTTTATGAATCGTTACGCAACAACCTTCTTCGTTGTCAAATAACTTCAGTTTGGTGCAGATTTCTTTTAGTTTCCCTAAATAATCTTTAGCAGTGAATAGGTTCATTCTTTGAGCATTAACAGGGTTCATTTGCTACGATTTGCGCCTGGGGATGCCGATTAAAAAAAACATCAGCCACTTCCCGCCTGCTAGTTTTGATGTCTGGGAAGAAGGACTATGGGCATGTAAAATACATTTTTTCTCACTATGTAATCCCAATTTCTGCCAGCCTATGAATTCTATTTACTAAATCATTTTCCTTTACCGTTAAAATAGAATGTCTCCCAAGTCTTCTTGTATTATTTTTTCTATAATGTAGCCCCATAGTTCTTATAGGGATATTATACGTCTTCGAGGCATTACTGATACTGTATCCGGTCCTTGCGGCTGTCAACGGTTTTTAAAAGTGTTCTTCAAACCATTCAGCCCTTTTTCTCTTTGCCATACTTATTGGTAGTGCTAGCGACAAGCAATAATAGTTGTTATCTACTTAATATATATGAGGGTGCCTAAATATTACCACCATTGGCTAATTCGCACAAACTTTTTTTGACCTATGTAAACAACGTATTATTAATTTGTACTTCACAAATTATTTGTTTACCTTCTTTTAATTAATATAAATAACCAGAAAAAAAATCCAAATATTGCCTTGGCAATATTCGAACTATCTAAGGGTGGCAATAACAAGCACCGGTGAACGGTAAAGCCGATGCGACTACCAATTAAAGGTTTTTATAACACCCTCCAAAAAGAACAGGTGTTCACCGCTTTGATACCATGCGCAGACTAGGGTTCTCTTCTGGTGTGTTTAATTACTTAATTGCAATGCAGCGAGTGTCACAATTTTGGGTCGGGTGGCAGTATTACAAACATGGCAATATTTGGCTAAGGTACTTGACATTTACATATTGCACGATTTGTAGTTTGGTTCTTTCATAATTAAACTTAGTAATTGATACGTCTGATTTACTTGCATTGCTGTTTTAGCAATATTTTGATATACAAATGTGAATAGAGGTTTAAATAGCCGTAAGACGTCATCAGACAAAGATTGTAATGGTTTTTGTGGATCGATCGACAATTTGAAATAAATGGGATTTTCAAGAATCATTTGAATTTTCATTATCCTTTCTCTATAATTTTGCATGCGAAGTGTGCTTCCTCAGACAGTTGACTAATCGGCAAAAGTGAACTACCGATTATATATTTTCCATTCATCAAAAAATCGTACCTGCTTCTGGTATCGGTAGTCAAAAGCAACTGTTTCTTGAAGCAAATTTGTATTTTTGCTTTGGTCAATTCTACTTTTTTTATTTTCTTGATTGTTTTGGTGAACTTTTCAAGTAATTTATGATGTGCAGAACCTTCATTTTTGTTATTATACTTCATTTACTTTCTATAGCGATGTGCCCCTTCCAATGTCTTGGATGCGCGTTGGTAAAATCGTAGGTAGGGAGAAAAAAGCTCATTATACTCTCGACTCTTGTTCATTAAACATACTTTTTCATACAGTACCTGCCAAAAGTTTTGTTCAATAATGAATAGTAGTGCGAGTCGAAAACAAGCGTTGAAGCCTTTAATATTTCTTCAAATATAAATAAACATCTCGTTGATATTTTCAGTAGTAATTGGTACCAATAACAGCACATTTGAGCAATGAAATTGTAGTGGATAAAATGGTAAATTTTTCCGTGCAGTACTGTACAGATTATACACTCTTCACCGGTTAAGTGAATTGTCTCCTTCCTTTTCTGGCCTAGTGCTGTTCTTTTCTAGTTTGCGCCGGCCAAACTGAAGGTCACATCACTACAGAAAGTAAACGAAGTATAATAATTGCATATTTTCATGTGTGACGCACAAGCTAGTCTCACGCTGCTTTGCTGGCGGATTACAAACCAAAATGGCCGGCATTCGCAGAACATGGCTTAACTGATATTTTCACTCAAAAACTTTTGATAAACAATCTTCAAGTTTCAGTCAGATATCGTTTTGCGTTTTTACGTTTTTTATAATAGCATTTTTTGCCGAGTCACATTCAGCTACTATCACCTTTCCTTTAATCTTCTAACAAAAGCTGAGCGTTTTCTTAAGAATCGCTTTCTTGTGGCCTTGACACGTGCTGATAAATTTAATACATCCCTATCGTATGCGTTATTTGAGTATATGTGATCTTTCTGTAACATATGCTCTCTGTTTTGTCTCTTCTGATGTTTCAATTTCTTCGGTAAAGCCTGCTTGCCTTTGTTAGATACCTAGCCAGTTCACTTAACCCTTAATTGGGTGCGCCTAAAAAGTTGCATAAGTTGTCGTGCGGGGTGTGTAGTACCCCACAATTAGTTAATTAAAATGAAATACGAAATCAATGCAAAGTAGACTTTTATTCATAATTCTCACTTGAAACGTACTTCTTGCAAAAGCATTTGCACTTAACAATTTCCAAGCAAATTTTACTTGTCATCATAGCCCAAAGGCTCATATAAAACAATTTCCTTATAAAAGTAAAAAATATTAATTTTATGCACAAAAAATAAAAATATTAACAAAAGCTTCTTTTTAAGCAAAATATGTAATTTTTTGATAATTTCAGTGTAAAATTGATATTTCCACAACATTGGAGTGATATTTCTGATGTTAAATAAGATGTTTTTTAACATAAAATTCCAAATAAACTACAGCTTATTTATACTTTCATGTTTTTTAATACTTTTTAGTTGCATCCTTGAAAAGTTATTTATCGTCCTTGATGTAGACTTTTAGCATGAAATACATCGGAAACGTCAGAATTCATTCTCCTGAAGAACGCTGTTAAAAAAAATTTCAAGAGCAGTATCATAAAAAAAATTACTATACAATTTTGTATTTCATTTTACCTGTTTATACCTGCAAGGAAAGACACTTTATTTGTTAACTTACTTAGTTCTTTACGTGATGGTAATCTAAAGAAACTTAGAATGGAAATCGATATGCTTTACTACTTTCTTTCTATAAGGACTGCTAAAATTTTCATTTATAAAAACTTTTAAGAGCAATATCATCAAAAAAAGAATTATTCAATTTTGTATTTCATTTTACCTGTCTATATACCTGCAAGGAAAAACACTTTATTTGTTAACTTACTTAGTACTTTACGTGATCTTTATCTGAAGAAACTTATTAGAAATCGAAATGCTTTAGTACTTTCTTTGTATAAGGACATTGCTAAAATTTTATCGTTTAATGAAAAACTATCTACCTTTTTATACATTTATATTACAGCAACAAATACATCACAAACAATACAGACATAATATTGTGCACAACATATTGCGGTACGATCCTGAGGACGGCTGGATCATGATTTCATCCAGTAGTACCTTCCCCCCTTGTGATAACTGGTGTGGGGCTCTTGCATCACTCTGATGATCAAACCCGTCAATAGATGATGAGGAAGTCCTGTTACAGTCAAATGTCGGTAGGATATAGACCTCCAGATGCCCCTTGATTTTGATGGTCTCCTTGAGAATATGAAGTCCACAGGAAACGTCATTCATGACCTCAAAGTCGTTGACGACCAAAATGAGGCAAGCATTACAGGAAAATAAGTTGAAATTTTTTTTGCTACAAAACCTGCTAGATAGGTGTTACAAAATTCTTTACAACTGAAATAGTGATTTTGATGGTATGAATTACATCGAAAACGTCCGAACATAAGATCACCTAAGATTTTTCGACAATGCACCAAAGCCTCCCGATTCATCCTCTTCATAGTTAGCTCCTAGAGAACTAGACTATTTTGATTAAAATCAAGTAACTACAATAAAATCAATCCTACGAAGATGATGCACAATTTCCTTTATAGTCGATTGTTGGTATGGTACCTTCAGAATCCAAAAAATATAGGCTGTTTCCAGCTACGTCTGATATCCTTTACTATGAATATTAGTGTCATGATCAGCAAGTTGATTTTTTCTACATCCTTCGCCAAAATTTATAAATCCTTCTATAAAATGAAACTTACTATCATTTTGCAATTTAGTTTCAAGAGAAATTTCATTAAAAATTGTTGTTTATTTTGTTTTACCTACCGCTATCTCTAAATGCTGCAATATATGTGTGTTTATGCCTACAAGGAAAAATACCTTTTTCGTTAACTTGCCTAGTGTTTTAAGTAACGGCCAAATGCAAAAACTTAACCCAAATCAATATGCTTTACTACTTTCTTTAAATAAATATATCACAAACAATTCAGACATAATATAATACAAAACGTATCAGTTAAAGGTAAGACAAAGGACATCGGGACGGTTGCAGAACGCTCCTGGGCACTGCTTGACCCTGGTTTTATACAATACGCTCCCCTCTTAGCATGACAGGTGGGATGTTGAACTAGCGTTAAGTTGTTGTGGGGCTATTGCAGCACTCTGGTCTCTGGTGGACAAACCCGCCAGTAGATGATGAGAGAGTCTTGTTACTGTCAAATATTGGTAGGATATAGAACTTCTGATACCTCGTGATTTTGATGACCTTCCTGGAACTCCGGTGTCGTCGGGATACGTCATCCATGACCCAAAGGTCGGATTTTGATACCGTCACGACCTGAGCATCCACGTTGGGGCAAGTATTACCGAAAAATAAGTTGAAAATCTTTTTTTTTTGCAAAAGCCGCCATGTACGGTGTTACATGAAATAGTAATTTTGATGGCATGAGACAGTACATCGGAAATGCCAGAATGTAAAATACTCTCCTGAGATTTGTCGACAACGTATCGAAGATTAGATAATATAATGATCCCCATAAAATTATCATAAAAGGATACGAAACGATAATGAAATTGGTCAAAACAGGTAACATTGTACGAAACGAGAAGGGACGAAAATAGAAAAGACCTTTTACTTTGCTCCTCGCTTATATGGTCAGTGATTGTCTTTCATAACTCTTCTAAATTGGATATTTTCATAACCACATTAAGAATTGTAAACTGTATCGTAGAAGCAAACTTATTTCTTTAATAGAATTAATGAAATTCCGTAAGTGTTCAAAAATATATTCAGTACTGTACAAAAGATCTGTTCTTTCTCAATATCCGGCGGAAGGAGTCCTATGTGTACGATACTAACTTATCCCTAATTCTCTGCACGTCTGTCCCTCCGTTGGAAAACAACGGAATGAATGTAATAAAATGTAGAAACTTTGCTATAACGTATCGTTGTCTTTCGGCCGCCTTGCTACCCTTAACTGTGCAGGCAGTCGAAAGTTTTCGAAGTTGTAGGACGAATTCGAATTTAACATGTGTGTATGTACGAGCTAAACTAAAGTAAAATTTGACTCGATGGACTCGCTACAAGACAATTTAACACTGCCCCTCTACAGTACTTTTACATTGATAGCCTAATAACTCTTTAGCGGGAATTAATAATGGAAGTATTTGTAGGGTTGTTCGGAAAGTCATTTCGTTTCTTCCCGACAGAGGATGTAATTGTATTCTTTTGCACCCAACTTCACATTTAAGCCGTATAATTTTTATATGCTTTGAGAGCTCATATAGCAAGGCTTGTGTGTGAAAAATTCCAATTAATTCTACGCAGTAGTTTTTGGTTGGTGCCCTTTTAAATATGGAGAGCGATAAGCAGCATTTTCGACATATCTTACTGTTTTACTACAGAAAGGGTAAAAATGCTGTTCAAGCCAGAAAGAAATTGACTGATGTGTATGGAGAAGGTGTGTTGACAGTACGCCAGTGCCAGAACTGGTTCGCTAAATTTCGATCCGGCAATTTTGATGTCGAAGATGCACCACGTTCGGGAAGGCCGGTTGAAGCTGATAAAGACGCGATAAAGGCATTAGTTGATGTGAACCGGCGAATAACAACACGTGAGATCGGATTGAGGTTAAATTTATCAAATTCAACAGTTTATGACCACTTGAAAGGCCTGGGATTATCCTCGAAGCTCGATGTATGGGTTCCCCATGTTCTCACAGAGAGAAATCTGTGTCGCCGCATTGACGTCTGCGATTCGCTTCTCAAACGTCACGAAAATGATCCGTTTTTGAAGCGCATCATCACTGGGGACGAAAAATGGGTTGTATACAACAACGTCAAACGCAAGAGGTCATGGAGCAAAAAAGATGAACCGGCTCAAACCATTTCCAAAGCCGATATTCACCAAAAAAAGGTGATGCTGTCTGTTTGGTGGGATTTTAAAGGAATCGTTTTTTTTGAGCTTTTACCGGATAACACAACGATTAATTCGGAAGTCTACTGTCATCAGCTGGACAAACTGAATGATGCACTTCAACAGAAAAGGTCAGAACTAATCAACAGGAAAGGTGTAGTGTTTCACCAAGACAACGCGAGACCTCACACAAGTTTGGTCACTCGCCAAAAGCTTTTACAGCTTGAATGGGATACAATGCTACACCCACCATATTCTCCAGACCTGGCACCATCGGATTATTATTTGTTCCGGTCACTCCAAAATTTTTTAGACGGTAAAACCTTCACCTCAAATGAGGAGGTCAAAAACCTCCTCGATCAGTTTTTTGCCAGCAAAGACCAAAAATTTTATGAGCGTGGAATTATGCTACTACCAGAAAGATGGCAAAAGGTGTTGGACCAAAACGGTCAATATATAATTTAATAAAGTATTTGCTTATTATACGAAAACTGTCTTTCATTTCCACAAAAGAAAACGAAATGACTTTCCGAACAACCCTATATTTAGGTTATACGTATTGTATAGGTTTACCGTGCGTACCCCCACACATCATTGTTAACTTTATTAATACACCTGTTGCTAAAATATGTCATGTATACTGCCGTACTTATCACGAAAACGCAATTTTTAGAAAATAGGGTTTAATTTTTTTTTAATGATCACTAGCTGTTTATGCACTTGGGAAAGAGGAATTAAGTGAAAGAAATTTCGTACCACGCTATGCCCATTATACCTTGGCACGATTAACAGTGTTTGATTTCTTAATTCAGCCTCAAAAAAATGCATAAGCTTGCAAATCAATAGAAACATACTTATGTATCTTTTTGTGTATGACCCACATGTGGCACATAATGTATTTTAATGTAAATCTGTATTACGTTTAAAAACAGGTAAGAACAAAATAAAGTAATTATCATCATCATCATAGGGTCGTCAGTCCTAAGACTAGTTGGACACGTACCTCCACTCTTTCCTATCCTGAGCTAAACTTAGCATTTCCCTAAAACTAGAACAACCCACATCCTTAACTATTTGAGAACAGTAATCTAATCTAGGTCTGCCTCTACCCCTACTAACTCCTGTTTCTGCCTCTAATATGTCTTTAACTAGACGTCCATGCCTGAGTAATTTTAATGAAGCTTTATTCATTAAAATTTGACGTTTTTAAAAGCTAATTAAGTCTTTTTACTTATAAATATAGGAACGTTGGTTGGGAAATAGGAACACAGATGTAAACACGAAAAATGCGGAACTATTTGTAGAATGACAGAAAACAGTTCTTGTCCATATTGATGCATGTTACATTTCTGGCAAGTTACAAAAGATTTCCCCTTTTAAGCAGATAACTTACAACGTTGCCTAGATTTGACCAAATAGGAAAGTGGTCATTTCCGTCTATCCTGACATCTTTAGGAGGTACGCGGACTTTTAGCTTTTTCTTTTTTCTTTCGTCAAACATGTCACTTACGAATAAGGATGGACTTCCTGTCTCTCTTCGCATTGATAGTTCACACAAACACGAAGCCTTGGTTACTTTTATCCGAAATTGTTTTGAAAAGTTTCATCTTAGTTGTGTTTTGTCTCTGCATCTCTGCTCTTTTATATAGAAGCCAGTATCACATCTAGCAAATGATAGAATAATCTCATGTACCACTTTCTTGTACGCATTTTTATTTTCTGTTTTCCTATGAAAGAGTCGAGTAAGTCTACTAAGCCCATATGCTGGTTGTAATGTCCAATAATGTTTAGGGCATCCACTTTTAAGTACTGTTTACGTTTTTACAGAAACATTTTACTTTATATGTGGCTTGTTCTCCGACAAAAGAAGATGCTAGAACAACAGGTCAAACTTTTTCCTAAACGACCTCTGTTCACGGTGCCTAAAGCATGTAGGTATACCTACTATAGCCAAGTAAGAGATTAATTCGGGATACATGTAATAATTGTCGAAGAAAATTTTAATAATTTTGATTTCTCGGAATACAACGACATTGACTTGATAATGTTGCAACTCGCTCCTAAATCATGTTTATCAGGCAAAATTTGGAGCTATCCTCTCGTAGCTCATGATGTAATGTTACAAATTCACCCATCAATTGTGTATTTTGAAGTAGTGGCTGAATCCAAAATCTTTTTGTATTTCGTGTTTTTCTATGATTATGCCATATCATTATTAGCAATATGGGTTTTTTTTTTCGTCCAATTTGGTCACTTATCAAAACAAAACTAAAACCGAAGTGAAAAACCGGGTGCTGTGTGAACGCAAAACAAATGAAATTACGACACGGTTACCGTTAGAAAACCGTATGTGTGAAAAAAGCGTAATTAGGGTAGTCTGTTTGGTAACGCGTTCCCAAGTCGACTGCTCGCTATTAGACCATCGATCCCTGTTTACGCGCTAAACTTCTTGATGAACCGGTGATTATTTGTACATAGTTCAATTCACTAGTTGTAGAAGTTTCTTTAGCTTAGTGGATTTAACGGAAAACTGACGAAATTTGCAATACTAATTAGGTTAGAAACCCTCTTTGTCTTTTTCGATGACTTCGTGAAGTTGCATAATTTTCACAATAACGAGAGCTATCGAATTTGCGTCAATTTCCGCTTGGACCTAGATAATTCTTTTCGCTTAGTGTTTTGTTGCTGCAGAATGCCAAATACGCTTATTTTGCAAGTAAATGAACCCGATATCTATTTTATGAATTTCAAGTCTCCTTAATACTTTACTGCGTGACAATACGGAAAGGCCTGTTGTATCCTGGCTCTCCTCTTGGTTTAAAATTTACGTTGTCGTTGAAGTGTATGACACTTCGTAGTTTTTCAGTCAGCGAGTGTCATAGTATCAATTATGAGTGGCATACCTAATTCGCAATTCGGATTAAACGCCTCGACTACTCGCTTACAACAGACCGCACCTTGTTTACTCCCATAAGCTTGTACAAGTCGCCATTACATGAATCAGCATTTTTAAAGCCCAATTCATACTGTACATCAGGTCACCGTCTAAACACAGTCAAGTATAATATTGTACGTACATTTTATATGGGAGTTTTCCCACAATAAGGAACAGTCCAGTCGATTGACCGCGGCATTTCTTTCCAAACAGCAGAAAGCAAAGCCAGTGCCAAATCGAAATATTAGAAGCTGTTGAAGTTAATTAATTAGTAGTAATATACTAGGGTCAATTGAAAAGTCCCCGGCCTGACACATAGATGGCGGTACCAGAACTAAATCCATATGATTTTCAGTTAGTCCTAACCTTCAAAAGACGCGTCTATAAATTTGACGGCTGTCGGATCATTAGTTTGTGAATTATAGCATTTTTAGTGAAGCAACTTTTGTTATTGTGAAAAAAATGGATAAAAAGGAATTTCGCGTGTTGATAAAATATTGCTTTTTGAAGGGAAAAAATACAGTTGAAGCAAAAACTTGGCTTGATAACGAATTTCCGGACACTGCCCCAGGAAAATCAACCATCAAGGATTGGTATGCTAAGTTTAGACGTGGTGAAATGAGCACCGAAGACGGTGAACGCAGTGGACGCCCAAAAGAGGCTGTTACGGACGAAAACATTAAAAAAATCCACAAAATGATTTTGAATGACCGTAAATTGAAATTGAATGAAATAGCAGACACTCTACAGATATCAACGGAACGTATACATCACATCATTCACGAATATTTGGGTATGAGAAAGCTCTGTGCAAAGTGGGTGCCGCGCGAGCTCACTTTTGACCAAAAACAACGACGAGTTGATGATTCAGAGCAGTGTTTGAAGATGATCACGCGTAATAAACCCGAGTTTTTGCGTCGATATGTGACAATGGATGAAACATGGCTCCATCATTTCACTCCGAAGTCCAATCGACAGTCATCGGAGTGGACTGCACACGATGAACCCGCTCCAAAGCGTGCAAAAACGCAACAGTCGGCTGGCAAGGTTATGGCGTCTGTATTTTGGGATGCGCGTGGAATAATTTTCATTGACTACCTTGAAAAAGGAAGGACCATCAACAGCGACTATTACATAGCGTTATTGGACCGTTTGAAGGACGAAATCGCCGAGAAACGACCGCATTTGCAGAAAAAGAAAGTCCTGCTTCACCAAGACAATGCACCGTCTCACAAGTCAGTGAAAACGATGGCAAAAATTCATGAATTGGGCTTCGAATTGCTTCCGCATCCACCGTATTCTCCAGATCTGGCCCCCAGCGACTACTTCCTGTTCTCAGATCTCAAAAGAATGCTCGTTGGGAAAAAATTTTCGTCGAATGAAGAGGTGATCGCCGAAACTGAGGCCTATTTTGAAGCAAAGGACAAATCGTACTACAAAAATGGTATCGAAAAGTTGGAGGATCGCTATAATCAGTGTATCACCCTTGAAGGGAATTATGTTGAATAAAAAAAACGAATTTTGCAAAAAAAATGTGTTTTACTATTTTAGGCCGGGGACTTTTCAATTGACCTGTTATTTCAACATCAAGTTATTTACACAATACATACAATTCTTATGAAACTAAGCCTTCATTCATACACGACAATTACAATAAGAAAGTTAACTTAAATAATAAAAAACTGATCGAATCTTACTTATCGTATCACGTATCACATACTTATATATGCCATTTATTCAACTAATACTAATTCATCTATTGCACCCGTTCCCTTTTATCAACTATACTGAACCCTTTCTTTTTTTAATTATATGTTTATATCTATGCTCGCGAACGGTTAATTTAGAAATTCGAAAAAGGTTGTTAAAGGTGTATGTTTGGATTCTGCGGCATTGTACGAGTGCGAAACATGGACAGTGGGCGCGAAGGAAAATAAAAGGTTACAAGTGTTCGAAATGTGGTGTTATAGGCGGATGATGAGGATACCGTGGATAGAGAAGGTTAGAAATGAAGAGGTATAAGAAAGGATAGGAGAACTGAGGACTCTATGGAAGTCAATAAAAAATAGGCGAGATAGGTTGGTAGGACACCTTCTCAGGCATGAAGGTCTAGTCAGAGACATATTAGAAACAGAAGCAGGAGTTAGAAGGGGTAGAGGTAGACCTAGGTTAGATTACTGTTCACAAATAGTTAAGGATGTGGATTGTTCTAGTTTTAGGGAAATGCGAAGTTTAGCTCAGGATAGGAAAGAGTGTGGAGGTACGTGTCCAACCAGTCTTAGGACTGACGACCCTATGATGATGATGATGTTTTAGTATGATCAGACCATCGTCACTCCCACTTAATCAATCATCTAAATCTTTACTTTCCTCACATCCTCCCAGCACGTGCATCATTGTTTCATCTCCCCTTTCACATATCCTACACATCATTTCTTCTTCTTTCATCCAATATTTACATTTTCTACATTCATTTCCTACTCTAAACCCTGCAAATACTTCCACCTCATTCATTCTATTCAGATAGTCTGGCAAACAGTCTCCTTGCCAATGTTACCTTAGTAACACCTTTAGACATTCCACATATTTCGACTTATCAATACTTCTTAGGTCTTCTGCCGTTATGATCTCTTTACATCTTATTCTCACCATTTCCTCAACACCTACCCCCATTCGGCCTCATTCATTCAGTTGTTCCTGATTCAAATTTAAATCGTCTAATGCACCATCCCTTTGTTTATCAGACCTAGTTTCTATTCCAATATTTAAAACCCTTTTTCTCCATAATTCTTTTCTTATATCCCCATCCATAATCCTTTCAAGTTTTATTTCGTATTGTACCACCCTTTTTCTGATTTCCTCCACATTTTAATTCCCTCTACAACATAATCTGGCATATGTTTATCCAAACACAACACCCACTTTATATATTTCTTGTAAACGTTTTCCACCTGCTTCTGTTTGGTAAATAATTTGATGAAGTCTATATTTCCTCATGTCATTTTGTTTCACTTTTTGAATTGTAGAATTGAATTCAATTAATCCTCTTTATTTTTTAACGTTTATTAATAAATCTTACTTTTTTATTACATAAATGCGTAGTTGTTCAAGATACAACGTAGTGTATAGTTGTAATCTTGTATATTTTGTGTTGTTCTTTTAATCGATATCATTTCGTGAACAACTCAGTTTAGGTATGCCAGACATACCTATGAAAATACAACTACTGTTCTTCAGCTACGAATGTCCGTATTAATTAAGTTAATGAAGTTTTATTATGGTAATAATTCCGCATTCTGCGGCCATCAAATATAATAATTACCCAAATTAAAACTACGCCTTTTAAAATGGATTGCTGTATCCGAATACCTCTTGTACGAGGAAAACATTTTTAATTTTAACGTTTGTTTAATATGTAGGGGAGACTAGATCTAATGTACATTTGTTTTCAAATTTGGTTGATTCTTAGAATAACTACAAGTTACCATAAAACTCAGTATTGCCGTCCGATATTTTCATTATTAAAACGACTATAAATAAAATTGAACTTAGTAACTACGGTACTAGTTGAAATCAAGATTATTAAATTGAGGGTAACGGTAGGAAAATACTTGTGAATAAAACAATGGGCTGATGTTGTTACATTTATTAATTCTCAAATGTTCGCCAACATTATTGGCTTCTTCAGGAGGTCACTACGAAAATATGTATAAAATTGAAAAGTTCAAAATACATTTTTGATAATATTACTTACATGTTGTAAATTCATTATTAAAGGCATAATTATTGTAACTGTAAACTACGTAATGAGTAATATTATATATCCTAGTAATTTCGGTTGAAAAATTAAAAAAAAAATGGTAGAAAAGGCGGCAAAATTATCTTAATAATCTTTAAGACGACTAGTTTAAAAATTTTATGAATTGTCTTAATGAAGGTACTTTTCTTTCGATAAAAAATAAGTATACAAGACAAGGACGCATTTAATCATAATTTGTTCACGATAATCGGTTACACAAACCATAAATGTCTAGAATCACAAAGGATTGTACAGACTTAAAAGGATGTAAAATAAGAAAATAATTTAGTGGGAATCGTTTCCGAATCGTAGTTTATATTTATTTATTTATTTATTTATTTATTTATTTAGAAATTATACACATGCATATAAGCCTCTTAAACAAGATATAGAGAGTATTAATATACTTCAGTTTACAAAATAGTTTAGGTAGCATAATTATTAGTTGTATAAAAGTAGCGTTGATCTTGAATGGGGGACAAAGTATGTATGGGATGTGTGCAAAATAGATATTTACAAAATCACTTCAATAGATTGCGTATCACAGATTTATATTACATTGATATCGCATTTTAAGTCATTAAATTCATTACTTAATCTAGTGACAATAGATCTGTGAGAGTTATTTACTGATGCTATGTTAGGAATAAAGGTTGAAATATTCCCTCGTAACGATCTTGTTGGAGTTCTTATGTTAAACTTATTTACTAATTCGGAAATATCGATCAAGCCGTTAAAAATTTTATAAAGAAATAGATAGTCGTTATACTTAAATTGAGATTTTAGTGAGATCATATTTAATTCAGTCATAATTTTACTGTAGTCATGATTATACAGATGCATTGGTTTACCTATACGAGCTGACAGAATACGCAAAAATCTATGTTGAATATTTTCTAAGCAGTTAAACAAAACATTGGTTTTAGGAAACCAAATGCAAGAAGCATAACATAAAATTGACTTCACATATGTGTTATATAGCAAGCAAGCGGTATTATAATTAGTAAATTTTTTAGAATTTCGCATTACAAAACTTAACATACACGATGCTTTCTTACATATCTCATCAGTATATATGAAAAAATTTTTTATTAAAACACATTATGTACGAGTCCATATATTGAAAATTGAACTTTTCTGTAAGAAAGTCGCGGTTGCTTAACATAAATGAAAAAAGACAGAATTTAGTGTTATAAAATAAATTTATTCCAAAAATCTAAAGAAATAGGCAACAATTGTGAAGAAAAACTTTTGCACTTTTTCATGTAATTGAAACAAAGTAGCTAAAAACTAATTGATATGCGTATTACGACATCTATTCGCTACTTTCGCTTTTGTTATCGACTGTATAGGAATCACATCTACTAGAAAAAATAAAGTCACAATGCTGTAGATACAAATATTGCCCGCACACTTGACAGACATACTTGGTCAGCCTCCCTAGTTTACTTTTTAGTTGCTAAACAATGTTGCAACGTTTTTGTGTGTTTGGGGTTTCTGCTGGTAGTTGATTCCCCGGAAATATTTCACGAATTCTCGTAGACATAAGTAAGTTGGGAAGTAAGGAACGCTTTGCTAATTGGGGTTCAATTACAGCTCTTCCTAGTTCTTGTAGAAATAGTCGGCGTCGTTTAACTTCATTTGTGTTTCCTATGTAAATAATTTGTGAGTTGCTGCTAGCAACATAGAGCACCGAAAAAAAATACAACCAGTGGTCATCGTCGAGTGCTCCTTTGTACATTATAAGCGGAACACATTTTATCAACCATGTCAACTCCTATTTTATGTAACAGGTCAATTGAAAAGTCCCCGGCCTAAAATAGTAAAACATTTTTTTTGCAAAATTAGTTTTTTTTATTCAACATAATTCCCTTCAAGGGTGATACACTGATTATAGCGATCCTCCAACTTTTCGATACCATTTTTGTAGTACGATTTGTCCTTTGCTTCAAAATAGGCCTCAGTTTCGGCGATCACCTC
>NW_020439094.1:148426-156492 GCF_000699045.2 Agrilus planipennis
TTTTTATACTCCCTTGCCTCCTTTCGGGAACATTCTCCAGCCGTCCAGAGAAGTCTCGTTTTCTTTGAACGGTTTAATTGCTTTCCCGGAACGCAGGTACGACACACACGTTTACAGATACGGCGCACATGAAGAAAAGCGCCCGCGGCTATTCGGCGAATCGATAAGCCGCTCACACACACGTATGCCCGATCGCACACAATCACGGTCGTGGTCGCTACAATATGTATATGTAGGTAATATATTTATGTGTGTGAATTTTTTTAAATTAAAACAAAACTATTTTATTCAATATAATTATTTTTGCTTAAAATTACAACATTGTGCATTAACTGTAATATACATACAATTTATTGCATTTGTTAGTAACTTCGAACATTTATATATAAAAAGTATAATAGGAAGGCAGGCTACATTAGAAGACTATCTTTTACATCTTTCAAATAATATGAAGACGATTTCCTTACCAAAGTTCCCAAACTATGCGAAATATGTTATTCGCTCATTCAATCCTACGTTAAAATTTACTTATCTGCCCTTTCTAGATGTCCTACTTCTACGTTTTGCTGAACTTTGAAGTCATACTGCGGACTATTTGCTTTTTTTTTTCATGCATACGTCTCTGTTGACTGAGCTATTCACTGAATACCCAAGGATTTGTCCACTTAGATTAGTTTTTAATCTGATATAGAAAAATTTTCAGTAAGAGATACATTTGTAATAAAATGAAAATCATTCTCAAAAGATTTCTGTAAGCATAAACCTTGTTTCTGATTAACATGAAACATCACAAGTTGCAGTCAATTTACTGTTTGAAATTTTATGAAAAAAAAAATGTATAGCAGTTTTCATATGTATGCATCCAAACTTTTAAATGGTTAAATTAAATTTTTGATTTCTAAACACTTTTTGTTTTTTAGACTGTGTTTGGTTACATTCATACATATCATGTAGTTAAAAAGCTAATACTAATCTCAAGGGAGACTGCTGAAAATAGCAAAATCCTAAAATGTTATTTTGCGGAAGTAAGTTCAAACATTATCAAAAATGTCCCTGCTAAGTCGACAAGAGTTCCTGATGTATGTTAAAATGCTTTTAAGTTGAAAATGGGTACAGAAGGATTAATCCCTGGCGATTACGTTATGATAGTTATATAAAAAAATGTTGGCATTCACCAACTTTTGTTTTGCGTGGTATTATTTCTGAAGAGCTTTTTGCTTGTAAAGCTTATGACTGTTCGAGCCTTTTTCACGAAAAAAAAGATAATAATTCCACTCTAGCCAACTTGACCAACATCTGCATGAGAAATGGTGAAGTTTAGGTCACACATTTTCCACTTGGCATTATAGTCACTATATACAGAAATTGTAAGGAAAAGGGAGATAAAAAAGCTTAATACTATAATTAATTAAACCTATTACAATAGTTGGAACAACACAGAATTAGGTATTGGACCAAACTCTAAATTGATAAGATTATATTTGTTCTTTTGAATGTATCAATTTTCGGATTTGCAAGAGAATTTTTGACTAATTTTAAACATTTAGGGCCTATAGGGTGGTTTGCTATGGTGGGCAACATTTGACTTATCAAATCTATTTAATCTAAAGTGAGCAATATGTTCGTTATATCTCGTTGAAATAGACAATTTTGTTTGTCCAACATATTTAAGTTCATAACCTTCACAGTTAGTTTCATGAATTCGGATTTGTTGTTGTTTTCTAATTTATCTTTTGTGTTTTCTAAAACGCTTTTTAGGCTATTGTTTGGTTTGAAAATTCTAGTGAGATGAAATTCTTTAAAAATTTTGTCTATTCCTGAAGCTATAGGGTGAAAAGGTAATGTAAAAAATTTTTGTTGGGTTTGTGTTGTAACATTTTTAATATAGGCCTTGAATTTCTTCTTTATTAACGTTTTATGGACAATGTCAGAAGGAAAACCGTTGAAAATAGCTACATCTTTAATTAAAGATAGTTCTTTGTTGAATCATAAATTATTTAAAGGAAAGTTAACTAATCCATTAAGAAGAAAGTTTAAAGCGGCTAGTTTGTGCTGAAAACAATGGTTAGAGTCAGATGTAATAAACCGGTTTGTGTTAGTTTCCTTCCTGAAAACGTCAGATTCTAACTTATTGTTATTTCTAATGATAAAAACATCTAAAAATGCTAATTGTTCCTTATTTTCTATAGGGTTGTTCGGAAAGTCATTTCGTTTACTTTTGTCANTTTTTATCCATTTTTTTCACAATAACAAAAGTTGCTTCACTAAAAATGCTATAATTCACAAACTAATGATCCGACAGCCGTCAAATTTATAGACGCGTCTTTTGAAGGTTAGGACTAACTGAAAATCATATGGACTTAGTTCTGGTGCCGCCATCTATGTGTCAGGCCGGGGACTTTTCAATTGACCCTATACATTGCAGTAGGTTATAAGTTCGAGCTTTTTCTTATCTCCTGTTTGTTCATCTATTGAGGCATCAATATACGCATACTGGAGATTAACAGAACGTTCTTTTTCTTTTGCTTGTTTTGAGGGAAACTATAGTCCCTTCCTTTCTAAAACCAAACATTGAAGAAAAAACCTCTCTATGTTTAAATTCTTTCATTTCCTCAAGAATTGGTCACTTATTCTTCCTTAGCGTTCCCACGAAGGACAATCAATGTTTTTCATACAATGTCTGGAGAAGAGTGACATCCAATTATCGGCTGTTACATTACGACCTGACTGATTTATATGAGCTATCGACCTTTCTATTACATCAGCACTTTTATTACTGACTTAATAGGGCCGATCCGGTTGCTTTCCTACATAAATTTCAATGTATTAAACAAATGGGCACCTGCCTTTGAATGCTTCCAACTTTTCATCATTGGTGACATCTGCCCTAACTTCTTCAACATGATTGACAGTTTTCTTGTCAAAAAATCACGGATGGGTGCTAGACGATATATTATTCTTCGTTGTTGTCCAGTTTGACAGTCATCAAACCTAAGTGTACGAAGTAGAAATCGGAATCTCGGAAGACTCATTGTCAATCAGAATATCTCTATGTCGAAACCGTTAGTGGTCCATAAATCATCAAGGTTCATCCGCCCTCCGTTGTACAAACTAATAAGATGCAAGAGACTGATAAAGGCTTTCAATTCGGTTTTGTCAGTAGGTGGTGCATCTCCTGCATCAGAGAAATTGTTACGTAAGTATGCTTTCAATACATTAATTTGTAAATACTTCAATCATAAGCATGTCACCGTTGAATAAACACATCCACGTCTCCAAGATGGTTTTTATTCCACTAGCTTGGCCTATGACACCTGACGACCTCGTTAGCACGTTGTGTTTCTTAGTCTTTAATACAATACTTTCTTATTGCCGTAATATTTTTCCTATAACAATGAATTTACAAACATCAGCGCAGCGAAAATACTTTTCTAAAAAGGCCACAAAAATTATGATCTCAGTTTAATAGAAAAAATTGAAAGCAATAAAATAAATAAAACTTACAAATTAACTTGCATGGTATCTCGCAGATGCACTTGCTGTTGCACGCACGGTGAATTATTGCACAAAATTTGCAATGCCACTAATAGCTTCCTCAGTATGAACTAGAAGGATAGATAGTAGGAGTAACAGTTAGATCACACACCGCACGTACTAATAATCACGATTCATGAATGATACGGATCTGAAAGATCCACCGCGACCAACGGAGTGTTAAAGGATGGTATACCCTAACGTCCAGTCGCTGTTTGGAAACAGTAAGGCTGGATAGCACAGCATTTTTACATGACTCTCCTCAGCCTTGCTTATTACTTGAATATTAAGGTAGTTTCCGAAATACTTAAAGTGCAAACGTAGACGCGTGCATACTTCGACCAGATCTCCCGTACTAATTTTTCATGTGACATTTCAAACACTGTCTGAGTTTATACGGAACATGATGTAACGCATTTGTTGACCAGAAACAGGGCATAAATGGTACTAGAGTCTACTAGCGCCGAGGAAGTCGCTAATCTTCATTCCTTTCATGCGCGTGAAAAACAGCTTACATGTACGGCATTAGGAAATGACGACAAACACAACACTCCCTTCTTCTTGTAGGCTCATGTGTACTGGGATTTACGTGGATAATCGGAATAAGGATTAGTGATTTTCTAATACTTGCATGCAATTTCACAGTAATCGCACTAAGAATAAGTAAAATGACTTAATCACGAAAAGACGCAAAACAGAATAACTGATGATCTAACATTGGATTGTGCATGACTGAGGATTAGTGACTTCATGGCTTTTAGACGTTACTATAAAACTAATCTCTTTAAGTATATAGAAGTTATCTTATGGATGATACGAATTTCACCGAATTTCAAAAACGTCTAAAGGATGAAAATAAAAGTATTAGTTCACGTCTTTATTGATTTTACAAGATAGGTTGCCAAATTAATATAATAATTACCATGTACTGTCGACTCTCGATAATTTGAAATTCAAGAGGCGAGATAAATTTAAAATTACCAACAGTTCAAAATAACATGCGTTTAAATAACCACTAGGGGGAAAGGGGGATTCAAATAAAATAAGAGTTTGATAAAAATTCGTGATTTATTATTTCTATATTATTATTATGTGTTAACAATTAAATACAATAATAATACAATTATTCACAAATTTTTATTTGGAAGAGAAGTCTGTAACCCGTAATTAAGGCACTTCCCGTAATGTAATCTTTCTTCTTCAAAATCATTTACAATGTCTACGATAAAATACCAAACTGTTTAGCGACAACATTTTTTAATTGTTCATCCTCTACAGCTTGAATCACACGCTTTTTTTCACTTATGGAAACGGATTTGTTCTTTCCTGGATTCATTTTAATAGCACAAATCAAACATTAACGTTTGAAAGAAGACTGGAATGCGAACTTACTCATATCTCATTTATGTAAACCATCGACAAGTCTGTACATGTATGTAAACAAACGACAGGTCTGTGTATGGATAAATGCTTCAAATTATAGAGAGTAGGGAAGCCCGGACTTCAAATTATTGCATGTTGGCGAGCAAGATACTACTGGAAAATAATTTCAAATTATCGAGAGATTCAAATTAACGAGAGTCCACTGTACTTGATGTAGTACCTATATCATGATGAGAGAAATTATAAAAAATTATGATGCTTTTAATTAAAAAGTATACATAGTCTATTTTAATACGTTAGGAGCCTCTAGTTCAAAATAAACTTACAAGAATACAAAAATGAGTTCTGTGGAACTAAATTAAATAACAAAATTAAAAACCCGAAATTCTACGTACCTAAAACGTTTTAGTATTTTACAAACTTTTAGTAGAAAACAGTTTAAAAATAATGTATATAATTAAGGTTTCCTTTATTCGATGTCGCATCGTTATTGTCGCGACTTTTACAAAATTGTCTTGTCATCGTTACCTTTCAAATTTGCAATATCTCAGGCTTCCCCAGGAGAGCTCTCTCCTAAACTGTACAATGAACATTTCGGCGCTGATAGGTATGATGCTATAAAACGTCCATATCTGTTTTTTTACAATTCGTTTCCCTTTTTTACTACGTCAGCTATCTTACAAGTCATTTTGTTCCCAAATGTTCCCTCAATTCTTAGCCCCATTTCTTTTCTCAAGCCGTCTTTATCAGCAAATTTGAGAAAACTCCACATCTTTGTATCTTATCATTCCATTGTTGACATTTTTTGTTGTTTCCTTATTTGCTAGACATGCATGCATTGAAATTTACGCCAATAAAAATAAAGAAACACGTGATCCATTTATGATTGTGTATGTAAGCTGCACAAAACCAATATATATGTTTTCGCATTCAGATAGCATCAAAGGACCACCTCAGATTAGGAAATGAACCTGTTTCTTTTTTTATTAATAAGTAAAAATTTTATATTAACAATCACCACAGCTGAATTACTAATTTATTAACAAGTTTCATTTAAAATAAAAAAAAATATATATATATATAGGCGAATATTACAAAACTTTTCTTTCTCATATCTGTTACAAAAAGTAGGAAAAGAGTGAATGTAACGATAGGAGACGAAAGATTAGAAGAAATGACTGATTTTAGGTTGAATGGATGGAGTAGTAGGGATATAAAGAAGAAAATAGCGAAGGGTCGAATCGCCTTCAATAAAAAGAAGTCACTTCTATGCTCCCAAACAATTAATTTAGAAATTCGAAAAAGATTGTTAAAGATGTATGTTTGAAGCGTGGCATTGTACGGGTGCGAAACATGGACAATGGGCGCGGGGGAAAATAAAAGGTTACATTCGTTCGCATAATGGGGATATCGTGGATAGACAAGGTTAGAAAATGAAGAAATAGGCAAGATAGGTTAGTAAGACAACTTCTCAGGCTTGAAGGTCTAGTCAGAGACATATTAGAGGCAGAAGCAGGAGTTAGGAGGGGTAGAGGGAAGCCAAGATTAGATAACTGTTCGCAAATAGTTGAGGATGTGGGTTGTTCTAGTTTTAGGGAAATGCGAAGATTAGCTCAGTATATGAAGGAGTGGAGGTGCGTGTCTAACCAGTCCTTAGGATAGACGACCTTATGATGATGATGATCTGTTACGAATTTATTTAACAGAAAAGGAAAGAAAAATGTTATTTTCACGTTGTTTCTATGTGGAAATGTTTGTTTTTACGATTCACCAATGACACTTCAAACTAATGTAACTAAATATTTTCTGTGCAATTATAACAAATAGCATGGTCCAAACAAATGCAAGTATGTATTGCACAATTTGCAAAAATATCGACTGTTTCAGCTCTTACATAGTTGAGCAGTCTAGCTTCCTGCATGTTTTCCTTAAGGGGGTGCATGTTTCCAGATCTTGTATTTAACTTATCTCTTATTAATTCTAATGAGAATTGTTTCAAAAAACCTTTTACCTGCCGTAACAATTTGATAAACGAACGAAGTGCTCTACGAAGCATGACAATACTACAAATGATAAATTCCCAAAGCTAAGTGAATACATTAGCCTTCTCAGGCCTCAAGCGCTACTTGTTTGGAAATGATTCAGCTAATAATAATTGTTGACGTTATACGAACCAATAGCACTTGCCAAGTCAGGAATCTACTACAAATATAAAAAAAATATACATGATACATGGGCCTGTCGGGCCTAACGTATTAAATGTAAGCCCTTTTTTGACTTCGACTCAAATGACCATGAAGAAAACCGATGTGACATTTTCGCATTCATTCAGAAGAACTATACACATGGTTGTCGGAAACTGAAACTTTGAACAGGGTCATACATAAAACTAGACACTGTAAAAAATGTATTGTAAAATTACGCCTAAAGGTGTATGTTTGGAGCACGGCACTGAACGGGTGCTAAACATTGACAATGGGCGAGGCAGAAAAGAAACGATTAGAAGTGTTCGAAATATGGTGTTACAGGCGAATGATGAGGATACCGCGGATCGAGAAGATTAGAAATGAAAAGGTATTAGAAAGAGTAAGAGAACAGAGGACACTATGGAAGTCAATAAGAAATAGGCGAGATAGGTTAGTAGGACACCTTCTCAGGCTGTGAAGTTAGAGACATATTAGAGGCAGAAGCGGAAGTTGGGAGGGTTAGAGGTAGACCTAGATTAGATTACTATTCGCAAATAGTTCAGGATATGGGTTGCTTTAGCTTTAGGGAAATGCGAAGATTAGCGCAGGATAGGAAAGAGTGGAGGTGCGTGTCCAACCAGTCTTGCGATTGATGACCTTATGGTGATGATGAAAATTACGCCATGCAAATAGAATAGAAATTGTAAATAATGTATAAAAACATTTGGAAATGCGTTACTTTCAACAATATATTGTAATGTTCGTGGGTTTAACAAATTAAATTTTAAGAAGAAAAAATTTATTTACACTAATTACTATTAAACTTAAAAACACTATTAAATTATTACTAAACTTCGGTAATTATTCTTTTTATTTACACTACTGTTACTATTCACTGTTCTATTTATTTTACTTCTATCGCTGTCAATTTATCTCTTGATTCGCTTCTCCAACGGTCAATTT
>NW_020439094.1:159466-160831 GCF_000699045.2 Agrilus planipennis
AATTTTTCACACACAAGCCTTGCTATATGAGCTCTCAAAGCATATAAAAATTATACGGCTTAAATGTGAAGTTGGGTGCAAAAGAATACAATTAAATCCTCTGTCGGGAAAAAACGAAATGACTTTCCGAACAACCCTATATTTCCATGGTAAATTTGATACTTATGAATTTTAAATTGAGTTCCTTTAAAAAAAATCCCTGTTTTTAATTTGTAATTGAATAAAAAACAAGTCTTAACAAAAAAAAAGGTTTCGGTGAATAGCGACGGAACAATAGCTAAACTGTTTTCTCAGTGCATGCTTTTTTTTTTAACGGTTTATTTAAAGTCGCTTTATAACAGCAACGTTTATAGCTACGATATTTTACAAAATTTGGATAATTACATACAATTGAATTAAGAGAAGAAAAGGAGAAAGAACAGAATTACAAGTTACATCATTGATAGATTACAGGTACATTAGATAAACTGGGTAGCTTTAGTGAATTTAAGCGTTCTTAGACAAGCGTCCGATGAATCAAGAATACTGGTGATGAATCCTGGAGTGTTGAACTGCTTTCATGCTGGTGTGAGGTGTGTACAATCCACTAGAATGTGGAGCATAGACAGATTTTGTCCACAGTGTGGGCATTTTTTTGGTTCTTCTTTAGTTATACGGTGGATATGGGAAGCATTTATGTGACCAGTTCTAAGTTTGGTGATTGTACATTGATCTCTTCTATTTGCAGAGTAAATGTCATGTCTCATTGATTGAAGATGAGATCTGGATGATATCCACTTGTCGTTCCAATGATTTTTTACAATCACAGAGTAGTGTCTTTTGGCTTCTTGGAGAATGACTGGAATATTATTGTTGAGGAACGGTATTGTAGTAGCCTTTTCTGCTAGCAAGTGGGCCTTTTCATTATCTGGTATCCCTTGATGAGCTAGAATCCAGATGTGTTCAATGCTTATTCGTCGGTCTTGTAGATCCTTACTTAGCACTTGAATTACTTGAGCTAATGGGCTTTTCGTGAAGTAGTTTTCTAGCGCTGCCAGACTAGAGTATGAGTCAGAGCTTATGACTGATTTTAGGTTGGTCGGAGTGCGTTTTATTAGCTCTAAGGTGTGGTATATGGCGTAGAGTTCACAGCTGAAGATTGAGTACTGGCGGGGGAGTGTAAAGTGTACAGTCTATTTCAATTTGTTAGAATTGTGACCTTCAAGAAATCTGCGCGAAGATAGAAAGAATACACACTAGGCGTGAGCAAGACAGAAATAGTTGGAACAAGCTTGAACGAGCAGAGCTCTCGATGGGCGGTCTTAGGAGATCGGCTAGAACTGTACAGTACTAGACGAAAATGTTTAGCAATTTCTTAAAACAAAA
>NW_020439094.1:161716-163814 GCF_000699045.2 Agrilus planipennis
AGCTGAATTACTAATTTATTAACAAGTTTCATTTAAAATAAAAAAAAATATATATATATATAGGCGAATATTACAAAACTTTTCTTTCTCATATCTGTTACAAAAAGTAGGAAAAGAGTGAATGTAACGATAGGAGACGAAAGATTAGAAGAAATGACTGATTTTAGGTTGAATGGATGGAGTAGTAGGGATATAAAGAAGAAAATAGCGAAGGGTCGAATCGCCTTCAATAAAAAGAAGTCACTTCTATGCTCCCAAACAATTAATTTAGAAATTCGAAAAAGATTGTTAAAGATGTATGTTTGAAGCGTGGCATTGTACGGGTGCGAAACATGGACAATGGGCGCGGGGGAAAATAAAAGGTTACATTCGTTCGCATAATGGGGATATCGTGGATAGACAAGGTTAGAAAATGAAGAAATAGGCAAGATAGGTTAGTAAGACAACTTCTCAGGCTTGAAGGTCTAGTCAGAGACATATTAGAGGCAGAAGCAGGAGTTAGGAGGGGTAGAGGGAAGCCAAGATTAGATAACTGTTCGCAAATAGTTAAGGATATGGGTTGTTCTAGTTTTAGGGAAATGCGAAGATTAGCTCAGTATATGAAGGAGTGGAGGTGCGTGTCTAACCAGTCCTTAGGATAGACGACCTTATGATGATGATGATCTGTTACGAATTTATTTAACAGAAAAGGAAAGAAAAATGTTATTTTCACGTTGTTTCTATGTGGAAATGTTTGTTTTTACGATTCACCAATGACACTTCAAACTAATGTAACTAAATATTTTCTGTGCAATTATAACAAATAGCATGGTCCAAACAAATGCAAGTATGTATTGCACAATTTGCAAAAATATCGACTGTTTCAGCTCTTACATAGTTGAGCAGTCTAGCTTCCTGCATGTTTTCCTTAAGGGGGTGCATGTTTCCAGATCTTGTATTTAACTTATCTCTTATTAATTCTAATGAGAATTGTTTCAAAAAACCTTTTACCTGCCGTAACAATTTGATAAACGAACGAAGTGCTCTACGAAGCATGACAATACTACAAATGATAAATTCCCAAAGCTAAGTGAATACATTAGCCTTCTCAGGCCTCAAGCGCTACTTGTTTGGAAATGATTCAGCTAATAATAATTGTTGACGTTATACGAACCAATAGCACTTGCCAAGTCAGGAATCTACTACAAATATAAAAAAAATATACATGATACATGGGCCTGTCGGGCCTAACGTATTAAATGTAAGCCCTTTTTTGACTTCGACTCAAATGACCATGAAGAAAACCGATGTGACATTTTCGCATTCATTCAGAAGAACTATACACATGGTTGTCGGAAACTGAAACTTTGAACAGGGTCATACATAAAACTAGACACTGTAAAAAATGTATTGTAAAATTACGCCTAAAGGTGTATGTTTGGAGCACGGCACTGAACGGGTGCTAAACATTGACAATGGGCGAGGCAGAAAAGAAACGATTAGAAGTGTTCGAAATATGGTGTTACAGGCGAATGATGAGGATACCGCGGATCGAGAAGATTAGAAATGAAAAGGTATTAGAAAGAGTAAGAGAACAGAGGACACTATGGAAGTCAATAAGAAATAGGCGAGATAGGTTAGTAGGACACCTTCTCAGGCTGTGAAGTTAGAGACATATTAGAGGCAGAAGCGGAAGTTGGGAGGGTTAGAGGTAGACCTAGATTAGATTACTATTCGCAAATAGTCAAAGATATGGGTTGCTCTAGCTTTAGGGAAATGCGAAGATTAGCGCAGGATAGGAAAGAGTGGAGGTGCGTGTCCAACCAGTCTTGCGATTGATGACCTTATGGTGATGATGAAAATTACGCCATGCAAATAGAATAGAAATTGTAAATAATGTATAAAAACATTTGGAAATGCGTTACTTTCAACAATATATTGTAATGTTCGTGGGTTTAACAAATTAAATTTTAAGAAGAAAAAATTTATTTACACTAATTACTATTAAACTTAAAAACACTATTAAATTATTACTAAACTTCGGTAATTATTCTATTTATTTACACTACTGTTACTATTCACTGTTCTATTTATTTCACTTCTATCACTGTCAATTTAT
>NW_020439094.1:168596-185613 GCF_000699045.2 Agrilus planipennis
AGAACGTTAAGTTAATTCACTTGTTATTATTTTTGGCTAAATATGCTTTTAAATAAAGCATATTCTTAAATTTTAACGAGGCAGTTTAAATAATTTTGCAAATGGTACTGTACACTTTTGTCTAGTTCTCGCTCGGTGATCGGTGGAGAAATGAGCTCCGCAGACAAATATGATTGAATTTGGAATTATGCTACGGCGCATCCTAATAAAGAGAACGGGCATATCTCTAACTTCTTGAAACGAACAGTATATGTTGTTCTGTTGCCTTTCTCTCTATTTGTACGGGATAATCTTCGAATCGGCTGAAGCAACTTTGATGGCACTTTACAGATAAAGAAGAGGAGGTGATCGGGAGTTATTTAAGCTGATTGTTGATTATATATAAACACTTAGAAATAGTGATAAATATAATATTTATGATGCTGCATAAAACTGTTATTTGGATTCCATCCGGATTAGTGATATGCCGCAAATGTAGATACTCAGAGAAATTCCATCCAACAATTTGACCCTTTATAATTAATTTTGCTTTAACTAAGGGTTCAATTATCTCTGCAAGCCAATTAATCTATTTGCTGTGTTGTTAATTCGTTTTCGATATGCATGTCGGAATAATTAATGGGAAAGGGCAAATCTAACCGGAATGCCCAGATTACTTTGTTAGAGTTATGTTCGTTTAGCGCTGTTTTTAATATAGTAATGAATCATCATGAATTGCCTTCGGAACCTGTAGGAAATAATCGTTGGCTTAAAGTGATCCTTTTATGTAAATATATGCTTAGAATTTGATAATGAATATTTCCTGTTATAGCATTGTATTGACAAATGCATTTTGTTATTCTTGTTTAGCTTGTTAATAAATTGGTAGTTTAAATAAAGCTAAATCGTACTTTTTACTATTTTTATTGAAACATTAGTATTCGTGAGTAATTTAAGCTTATTTAATTTTATTTCAGTATTTCAATTCCGCGCTGGTTATCAGGAATCCAGGCAGGATTCAAGCTACAAAAATTTAGAATTTAAATTTACACAATGTTGCTTAATTTCTAGAGAAGGGTGGTGATGCGAATTTTGGAGGATTGGTGGGCATTGTGTAGATAATTTAGGAATAAGTCATCATCTTCATAAGGTCGCCAGTCCTAAGACTGGTTGGACACTTTCCTCCACTCTTTCCTATCCTGAACTAATCTTCGCGTTTTCCCAAAACTAGATCAACCCACATCCTTAACTATTTGCAAACAGTAATCTAATCTAGGTCTACCTCTACCCCTCCTAACTCCCCTTTCTGCCTCTAATATGTCTCTAACTAGACCTTCATGCCTGAGAAGGTGTCCTACCAACGTATCTCGCCTATTTTTTATTAATTTCCATGTAGTCCTCTGTTCTCCTATTCTTTCTAATTGTCCTTTCAAGCCAGGAAGATGTGTAACTAAATTATGTGTTGGAGTTTTAACTTTACAACTTGACCCTTTTGTAACGAGATTGCGAGTTTTCTGTTTAGTTGTCGGAAAATCATCAACTGCATTTTGAAGGCTTTCTTGACAATTCTTTTTCACTTTCTATTTCTTCATCATAACTTTCTTGCTCAGACTCTGTTTCGTGATTACTGTGCTCACTTGAGACATTAAGCAAGTCATCGCCACTATCTTGAATGTTCTCAAACGGAAGTGTGTCATCAAGCTGAAGACACACTAGAAGTAGTGATACGTGTACCAAAACTCAATTACTTAACTGGTATTATGGGGTCTGTGCTGACTCCAACAACCTGTATTTCGAAAACAATAAACTTGTACTCGGACACCAATAAACTTCTGTTTCGTGAAGGTACTGGATCGCACTAATAATTACCGTTTTTTTTAGCATTTTTGTAAGTTTAGGGTCAGCCGTGATCCCACGGTACTAGTTGCGGGTTAATTTATTTGCCCATTGCTTGTATTGGTACTGCAGCCAAGCATCTATACATTGACGTGGATCACCATCATCATCATAATCATCATAAAGTCGTCAGTTCTAAGACTGCTTGGACACGCACCTCCATTCCTACCTATCGTGAGCTAATATTCGCATTTCCCTAAAATTAGAACAACCCAGATCCTTAACTATTTGCGAACCGTAATCTAAGTCTACCTCTACTCCTCTTAACTCCTGTTTCTACTTACATGTCTCTTACTAGTTCTTCAAACATACACGTTACATCTTTTTGAATTTCTAAATTAACCGTTTGCGAGCATAGAGGCGACTTCTTTGTATTGAAGGCAACTCAACCCTGCCCTATCCTCCGCTTTATTAGGCATAAGAAAAAATTTAAAAACAGTGGAAAATTGTTTCTTTCAGTTTGATTATTAAGTAAAATATTGCTGTCACAAGGTATCATATTTAATTCTGTGCTTCCATTATTGTTATTTAAATTTATTGCACTTTTCGCCCATATTCTTCCCAATCCACCACCATGCACTTCTTTGTATATAATAATATTTTTTTGGAATTCCCGTATTATGTCTAATAAGCACAATACATCATTTACAAAGTGTTACTGTTAAAAAAAACATGTTTGCATCTTAACTAGAAAACGCAAAATGCTAGAATAAATTTTACTATGCCGCTGGATCCTTCAGAAAAATTCTGTTAGAATAAGTTTTAACTTATTCGATAAGTGTAAAGATAACTGAGGTAGAGGATCGGATGTCTCTAAGGCGATATTTGTCAATTCCACTATGTATATGAAAAACCAAAAGGGATATGAAAATTCTGCTGGCGCCATCTTTAATTTCACAAAAATGTAGTAAGTGTTGCGAAAAGCGCGACCCTCTGTCTTTAAAAATGACGGAGATACCTCGCAGAACTGATGAAAATGGGATACTCTGTAAATCGTTCCTGTGTACTTTTTCTTTGTTCCGAATAACGGTCTATTTCGCTCTCGAATTATGGTATCGTTTCTTCGCTATGTTTATGTTTATTATTCTTGACAATATTTTACGATCGTCCTCTTCTCAATTGCTCTTACTATCGACTTTTCTTACCTTGTTCAGGCTTATTGTATACAAACAAATTTCACCGATTGGAAGCTTTGTCGCAACATTTCTTATTATTGGATCAGCAACTCGTAAATCCCTTTATCCTGTGTTATGATTTCGTTATTTTCGGTGACATAATCAGTTTATTCGCTGCGATTGGTTCGCGATTTGAATTTCGGAACCACAAAAATCCAAATGCAAGGAATGTATTTAAGCTGTAGAAGCCGATAAGGAAAACATTCTTTACTTTTGATTGTGTGATGGTAGACTAGATCCGAGGAAGTTGGGTCGGGGCAGTCGTTGACCGAGGGTGACCGCCTTCTTCCTTGACTGAAAGGTATCGTTTCGCTTTGACGATCGAAGGGGTATTTACCCCTTTTGTATCGTTTATCGTAGATAAACGAATACTCCTTTTACTAACCTTTACCTTTCCGTCACGTATGAAGCGGTCGAAACACGTGTCCGCTCAAAAAAGTTTTTGTGGTAATTTAATTAACTTCTTTTACTGTTTATCGTGGGTGAATAGTTGTCCCTATTGTATCGTTTACCATAGATGAAAGTGCTTTTAACTTATCTACGTATCTATTTTACAGTATCGTTTACCATGAGCGAAATTACCTGTATCGCTTCTTCTGAGATAAAGTATCAAATAGTACCGTTACCGTGAGTAGAAATACCCTTATTATACGTATTTTCGGAGGTATCGTAATTCTACCATTTACCTTATTTACCCTTTTGCTTGTCTAGGGATATGAACCGTTGCACCTGTTGGATCTACTACCCATGTAAGAAATGCTGGACTTAACGACAGACTCAAACCTGGATCATTAGTAGGAAGTCAATATTGCCAATATTGGCCCAAAGTTTGGACATTTTTCAAACGCCAAGGCTAGGTACTTTAACTAAATGTACCTATATTATTTATAAAATGTACTTAAGAGTAGTGGACTTAACGGGTCTCCATATCTGGGTCACGGCTCCCATATGTCGATGACCCAGATATGGGGAGCTGTGACTAGGGTTGCCAGGGGTCCCGATTTGCGCGGGACGTCCCGATTTTCAGGGTCTGAGGACGCGTCCCGATTTGCACCTGATCGGGACACTAAATGTCCCGTTAATTCAATAAATTTATTAAAAACCCATTATTATTAGAATAATGAAAAATTACGTATTACCTATTTTTAAATTTCTACTAGTCCAACAAGTCTGACTATTATTATGTAGGATTAAATTCTGACATAGGCCTACTTGCAATGTTAGTT
Organism: Agrilus planipennis; assembly: GCF_000699045.2. Taxonomy (NCBI): domain Eukaryota; kingdom Metazoa; phylum Arthropoda; class Insecta; order Coleoptera; family Buprestidae; genus Agrilus; species Agrilus planipennis. The sequence goes on from NW_020439094.1 coordinate 172,873, forward strand.
GCGAAACGCAATAAATAAAAGTTTTATTTATTTATTTTTTTTTTTGTTTGTCCCGATCTACAACCCAACCCTAAATCCCGATTTGTTTTACCTTCTGCCTCGATTTAAAACAAATCGGACCTGGCAACACTAGCTGTGACCCAGATATGAGGACCCCTTAAGTCCACTACTCCCAGGCAACCTGTAACCGCTGGACCTCTTACTGTTATTCGGTTATCTCTTTTCACTTTGTCTGTGTTACTCATGAAGCATTTCCTAACTTAATAAGGACGTGTTCAAAACGCAGAAAATGGTTACAGTCCCAAATGGATGTAAGAAGGAAGATACAGGTCAGACGAACGAAGCTGGCGAGCGGTCGCTCAGGTACTTGCCCATTTATGACCTATTTGGGTAAATCACTCGGAACCGATTCACTAATAAACTTTCAGTAGGCGTAAATTATTGTATTAATACAGATAGGACAATAATATAGAAACATAACTTACCAAAAAAAAAAATAAACCTACTGCTTTTGGTGGTTTTGTAGTTAGTTTTCACATTCACTTCTAGATATATAATCTACACTCTTGATCGGAATACTGAAGAAAGAGGGCCGCATTTAATATACCTAAAACTGTCTACTTTGGCCGCAGTGCATCCACGCCATTTTAAAATTTCCGCCAGCTTCGAGCGTCATGCCTGTACGTCCATTCCCACAGATAATTTATTGAAATTTTGAAAATTACTATAAAACGATATCTACGGCGTTTTTTTTTCCCTCGTATATGTATAATCATGCTCTTAAGTTTCGAAAGATGTGAAAGATGTATGGGTTGAACTTTAAACACGTCCGTAAAAGTTTATGAGTTAACATTTTTTATACCCGTATACGTGGCAATCTTTCGAACAGAATTGCTTTCTTTCATCTCTCACGCGAATCACGTTTTGTGGAGTCGTTACAGATGTTGGCGGTCCAGGCTTAGCTCATTTTCAACTGACCCTGTCTCTAAATTTCCGTACTTATGCCGATATCAACTGATTCGATTGACCATCCCTTATTCTACGAAAATAAATGTGCCAACAGAAACGACGCTTTGCTACGTTGACTGAATTATTATTCGTAAAATACGCCTCAGCCGCAAAATTGGGTTGTTCTCTCATTCATTCTCTGATAGGTATTACATAAAAAGTAACATTCTCGCGTCACATGTCATCTCCTTTAAAAGCAACTTTTCTGCATTTGTAATCTCGGCATAATTGTTGTCCAAAGAAATTCTTCATCTTAGTATCATTATTTTTAGAAAGTTGAAAAATATCTCCATATGAAAGAAGAGATTAGATGACAGGTCATTCAACAACTTAGATTACGGCGATTTCAAAATTTTAGTTTTTGAAGCATTACCAAACGCCTCAAGCATATATTATTAACCAATCATGTGGTTTTAGTTCGCAACATTTAACTGATTTCAAAACTAGGGAATCTGGATGTGTAAATTGAGGTAAGCGTTCAAAAATTAAAACCTCTTTACTAGCGTTAAGATGTACGACCCTTTCCATACGATGTTAGCTCAACGCGACGAGCTCTACTCAACAATCACAACTGAGGAGCAACTTGGACTCTAACCGAGGTCAGCCTACCTTTCAACACTACTTATTGCTTGAGACAGTAAAATTAACAACCATCCTATTAATTGATACACAAGCTTATTCTCTTAAACGTCTCATACTGTATTATATCTAGATTTATCCAATTAAAATGACTGATAATTACATAATCAAAAGTAACCTAAGATATCCATTCTATTATAGAACCAAGACACGACAAGACGCATTAGCGTCGTCTGTATCGTTCGATATACCACCCGGAATCCACTAGGGTTTCATGCAGTCACACTGCGATAATTGTTTTCATACACACTGTTCTTTTCATTAGGTTTGAAATCTGGCATGTTGCACACTACATATCCATTATTACTTAATATTTTCTTAACTATCATAAGATACCCAAAAGTTTTTTAGGACCGATGTCACTTCTTGTTTTAATAACTATTTCTACATGATTTTCTTTGTTAAATTACCTCTTATTTTTAAAACCTTCGATTTCAAGTATTTCTCTTACTTCGGCCACTACTTTTACAATGTCCTCGATCATTTTAGACATTTAGCTCACTTCTTCTAATAGGTAAGCGTCTTCTTGATCGAAAACCGTGTAATAATTCGCGTGTGCTCGGTAGATTTATTGACGACGTTATCCATGGAGAATGGGATGCTCCCTAAACGTGTATCCCAATCCTCTTCTTTGGGACACGAGGTCAGTAAGACTGTCTTAAAAATGCCATTAAATCACTCTGCCTGTCTATTGGCTTTTGGTGTTGCTACCGCATTAAGTACATAATTAATGAGTGATAAGTCAATTATGGAAATCGCTGTTTATTTTATTTGTTTTGTTGAATAATGTGGTGAATGCAATATGTACGGGTACACATCTCTAGAAGCCAGAAAGGATAATTGTTTTTTTTTTTGTGGCTTTAACCACATCATCACAAGCACACCTTAGTACGACATGATTCAGTAGGAACGAGGCAGTTTATAAGGAGTTGTAAGGACGGGGTGTCTTTGGAAGAAGAAAGAACGACTTTTAATTAATCACGGGGTGATCAATTAGTAATGGTACAGATTGTATACTACCTGTAGGGGTACAACTATTGTAGATGTGAGGGAGGACATAAAATTATTGTGGCTATCGTCGACTTTTGGTTGTTCTTATCTGGTCAGTAGATATACTGCCGTTTTCGCCGCACATATCCTTTTCCCCTGTAACACGTTACTTCTCTTCCACCAGAGTCATTTGAAAGGCAACTGGATCGTCTGTGGCCCGCCTAACCACAACCAAAACAAACGTTATTAGGTTCTTTGACATTTCCTATACCTCGTTTCTATATGGTTGTTCGGAAAGTCATTTCGTTTTCTTTTGTGGAAATGAAAGACAGTTTTCGTATAATAAACAAATACTTTATTAAATTATATATTGACCGTTCTGGTCCAACACCTTTTGCCATCTTTCTGGTAGTAGCATAATTCCACGCTCAAAATTTTTGGTCTTTGCTGGCAAAAAACTGATCGAGGAGGTTTTTGACCTCCTCATTTGAGGTGAAGGTTTTAGGTACCGTCTAACTAAAAAATTTTGGAGTGACCGGAACAAATAATAATCCGATGGTGCCAGGTCTGGAGAATATGGTGGGTGTAGCATTGTATCCCATTCAAGCTGTAAAAGCGTTTGGCGAGTGACCAAACTTGTGTGAGGTCTCGCGTTGTCTTGGTAAAACACTACACCTTTCCTCTTGATTAGTTCTGACCTTTTCTGTTGAAGTGCATCATTCAGTTTGTCCAGCTGATGACAGTAGACTTCCGAATTAATCGTTGTGTTATCCGGTAAAAGCTAAAAAAGAACGATTCCTTTAAAATCCCACCAAACAGACAGCATCACCTTTTTTTGGCGACTATCGGCTTTGGAAATGGTTTGAGCCGGTTCATCTTTTTTGCTCCATGACCTCTTGCGTTTGACGTTGTTGAATACAACCCATTTTTCGTCCCCAGTGATGATGCGCTTCAAAAACGGATCATTTTCGTGACGTTTGAAAAGCGAATCGCAGACGTCAATGCGGCGACACAGATTTCTCTCTGTGAGAACATGGGGAACCCATACATCGAGCTTCGAGGATAATCCCAGGCCTTTCAAGTGGTCATAAACTGTTGAATTTGATAAATTTAACCTCAATCCGATCTCACGTGTTGTTATTCGCCGGTTCACATCAACCAATGTCTTTATCGCGTCTTTATCAGCTTCAACCGGCCTTCCCGAACGTGGTGCATCTTCGACATCAAAATTGCCGGATCGAAATTTAGCGAACCAGTTCTGGCACTGGCGTACTGTCAACACACCTTCTCCATACATATCAGTCAATTTCTTTCTGACTTGAACAGCATTTTTACCCTTTCTGTAGTACAACAGTAAGATATGTCGAAAATGCTGCTTATCGCTTTCCATATTTAAAAGGGCACCAACCAAAAACTACTGCGTAGAATTAATTGGAATTTTTCACAGACAAGCCTTGCTATATGAGCTCTCAAAGCATATAAAAATTATACGGCTTAAATGTGAAGTTGGGTGCAAAAGAATACAATTAAATCCTCTGTCGGGAAAAAACGAAATGACTTTCCGAACAACCCATTTATGCAATTCATAGGAACTGCGAAGAAATGGTCTGCGGTAGTCTTTATTATACGAAGCTTTGTCAAAAATAAAGTTGAAAGTTTATTGAAACTAAATGGAGTAGTATATATTTTTTGCACAATCTACAAAAATAAATCTAAAAACTAAAACAAACAATTTTCAAAATGGTTAAAACTTCTTTTCTGGAAAATTTCGTCTTCACAGTGCCCGCTGAAACAAAAAAGAAGCAGATATGTCAGGATTAGTTATTACTTTTAAATGAGTCCAACACAAAAAAATCTGTCTTTGGTTAATAATTAATTTTAATAACGGAATTATAAAAAGCACTTATTGAAAACATTTTACGTACACTGCTGATTTTTTAAATTTTTACGAAGTTACCCTAGTTAAATACAAAACAAAAGTACAATCTACTACTCTTACATTTTTGTGATTATNTCTGAGTAAAAAGAAGTTTATTTTGCTTATTGGCAAAAGAAAACCTAAATATAAAACTTACAACATATATAAAACTTAATAAAACTTAAACCCTTCGAGCAGTACGATTTGGTAAACTTATTCGGTAAATCGTACCTCTATGTCTCCAAATCGTACCTAAAACTTGTTTTATGGAAGAAACTAAATGTTTATTTGCAATTAACATAAACATATTCTTTTAAAGATTTCCCAGAACCTGCACAGCTTCCATGAACCCACAGCTTTCAAGTTTGGCACTGCACTATATCCTCAATAGCAGTATTTTCGCCTATTAGGCAATACCAATCTTTAGTGTTCAGTTCTATTTGAATTTAATTTTAATAACGGAATTATAAAAAGCACTTATTGAAAACATTTTACGTACACTGCTGATTTTTTAAATTTTTACGAAGTTACCCTAGTTAAATACAAAACAAAAGTACAATCTACTACTCTTACATTTTTGTGATTATTACAACAGTTTTTAACAAGATATTTACTGGCATTTAAAAAATGACAATGATTATTGTGACTTACATCCAAGTTGTAGTACGTGGGTTGCGGACAGTTTTATTTACACCATGTTCCTTGTAGATGGATTTGACACACCTGTAGCATTTTGTGAAATATTTTCGATCTTTTAAGCGAGAACAAAAAGGAACACTTCATTCTTTTCTCAGGATTTGACGCAGCATTTTTTCGAAGTAAAGCCAATATTCTCAAAACTTTTTCAATTATTCCCTTTAACCCTCTTGATTTGGTAGGCAAATTAATTCTTTCAAATAAATGTATTAGCTGTCAGATACGTAATGAATACATTTACCCTAGAAATATTTAGTGTTGCAAAAAAAACTGTTAGAGGTCATTTACGACTTCTTCTACTGCACGAGTAATTTGCACATTTCTGATCAAGACTGTCAACTCCGGTTTTTTGGGTTTCATAGATTGTTCATGCCTACTATTCTTATGATGAATGGACAAAAGCCGTAATATGAATTTGTTTTTCTTGGGTACCAAAGACATTATTGTTCGCTCCCTAGTGAAACCAAAAACAGATAGATTTATTTTTCTCGTTTTATTAGAACGGAATTCTGTTGGAATATCTCTTTTATTTCTTCTTATAGCACCCACGTTGGTAAGTTGTTTCTCCTTTAGTTCTTAAACAAATTCATTCGAGGTAAAGCAATTGTCCCCTATTACATTCCTGTTCGTATTGAGGATGAGTTATATAAGGTCTAAGACATCCAAAGTCGGAACAGGTAGCTTTTCTCGATTAATTATTCTTTCATTTTCTCATTGTATAGAAACACGTTCATAGATAATTGGTCTTAGCACCGCAAAGGCACACTACCTTTATGCTATACTAGACCGGCCTACTTTTTATATAGATCCTAAATCTGCACTTGCCCCTAAAAGCCATCAACGTTTCATCTACGTGTAATTAGAATCACAGTTTTCTATAAATTTGTTAAACACTTCAGAAATAGCAGCTGTTTGTGCTCCAGCCGCCACTCTTTTATATGGTCTAAAACAGCATCTAACATGTCATCACTAAATAGTGATCGTCATGTTAATTGTAATATCTAGTAGTTTATTCAACCAAAAGTTATGATTCATACACACATAGTTAATAATTACTTCACTTATATTCTGAACTTAATCCTATTACCAGAACATTTCACAAAATTAAAAATACCTATAGAAACAAACAAAACCAAAAAAAAATCGTTCCTATTTCTTTTTTTCCCTTTTTCTCTACTTAATCCTTACCCTATTTCCTATTATGCTTTCCTGTTCCTTAAAATTCACTTTAGATGTTTAGATGATTCAGCTCCTCCCTTACCGTCCTCTTTTACCAACTTGTACCATTCTTCCAACGTTCTACCATTCACATATCCTCCTAATACATGCTTCAAGCTCTCTTCCTTCCTTTCACACATCCTACATCGTCTTCCTTTCTCTTTTTTCCAGTATCTACATCCTCTACATTCATTTCTTGTCCCAAATCTTGCTATTACACTTATTCCCCCCCCCTCTTTCTAAATACTTTGGCTCTTAGTACTTGTTTGTTTGTCAGTTGATTTTCCAACGTATTCCTTAAAATCTCAGTGAATATTTTTTGTATCCCGTATCCATAATTACTATACCTCTATAATTTTCCACGTGTTTCCTGTCCTTCTTAAATATGGGTCCTATCGCCCCACACCTTCATTCCTCACGTATTCCATTCCCCTCCCATATCTTTACCATAATTTCATATAATTTCTCTTCTATAATGTCCTTAACATATTTCCATGCATCTCCCGAAATCCCATCCAACCCCATAGTTTTTTTTCCTTCTTAGTGCCTCTATCCTTTTTATTACTTCTTCCCTATATCTTCCTCATGTACCTGATTGACTTACTAATTTTGCTTGTCCTTTCAAGTCAGCAAGATGTATTCTTTCCATAAAAGTATGTTTTATATACAATTGATTGCGAGTTATCTTCTTGGCCGTCGGACAAATAATCAACAGCATTTTGAAGGCTTTCCTGACATAACTCTTCGTCACCTTCTATTTCTTCATCATAACTTTCTTGCTCAGACTCTGTTTCGTGATTACTGTGTTCACTTGGGACGTTAGAGCAAGTCATCATCAGTATCTTGAATGTTCTCAACCGGAAGTGTCATCAACGTCTTCTAGTAATCTGTGGTTCGAAAATCTGCGCACCTTCACGTGTAGTAAATATCTGATCACTTTACTGGTATTATGGGGTCTACGCTTACCCCAACAACCTGTGTTACACGATAGTCGAACATCAATAAGCTACCCCTATTTCGTGAAGCTACTGGATTTCACCCAAAATTACCCTTTTTTTGTGCATATTTGTAGGTTTAGGGTCAGCCATGATCCCACGATACTAGTTGCTGCTAAATTTATTTGCCAAATGCTTGTATTGGTCATCATCATCATCATCTATACTTTGACGTGGATATTGCGAGGATTTGCCATGTGTAATTTAGTTGTTATTTCTTACTCCCTGACAGATACCTCACAGGAAACACAATACGATTTTTAGTTTTGTTTGCTTACTTTAAAATTGTTTATGATTATTTTTTTTGACTTCCTCGACAATCTGTAGTTATACTGCTGTTGGTCTCTAACGAACGAGCTTTATTAAAACTTAAAGAATTAATTAGGTCATGTTATTGCCATTTGTTAACCTAGAAATGTAAGAGCTTCAGAATGACGCCATTAATATATCTGCGAAAAGATGATATTGATTCGCTTAACACGTACACTTTATGATTCTGCTGGCCAATACAAACAGCCTCTTAAAGACAATAAAGCGAAAATGTCTGGGTTCGGCCTAATCTCGTTTATCTCTTGAAAGCACTCACTTTTAAAACGTGTCTGGTTTTCACAACGCTTTATATACCGTAAGAAGCTATGATACGGTTCATTAATTACTGATTACTATTAAAAATTTGCAACTATTTAAAATACTAATAAGAAATCCTACGCTTTAATTCTATTCTCTTTTAGTTACATCATAGAGAACCGTAAAAATTTCAACTACAAAAGTGAGGTACCGGAAATTACTTTTGAATCACTTTAAGAGATAAGTGAAACAATTTGTTTCTCATCTCAATCGAAAACTAGTCTTATTTTTTCTTCATTCTTATAAAAATTTCGTATTAAATAAAAATTTTGCTTTTGACACCAAATGCTTATAAGTAAACTCAGTTTCTTTCTTTATTACCACATGCAATTCCAGCCCATATTTCCTTACTCTCTTCTATAACGAAAACTTGTTTGTTTCGATAATATACAGGGTTTGTCCGTAAAGTAATAGGAATGATTTCCTTGCGCGGCGACTGTACTTCGGAGCGTTCGCGCACCGACTGGATTCGGTAGAGGGCATTCCTAGCTAACGAACGAGCGGTTGGTGAGTTGTCTCCGAGCACCTAGAGAGTCAGAACAGGCTTTTTCGCGCGACTTGTTTATGTAAGTGGTGCAAGCCGAAAATGCAGCGTTCGTTAGAGCAGAGGTACGGGATTAAATTTAAACATGTGTGAAAGTGACCCTCAATTTTTGAATAACGTAATCACAAGTGACGAGTCATGGATCTTTGAGTATGATCCCGAGACAAAGAGGCAATCTTCCGAGTGGCACACGCCGGCGTCTCCTCGCCCAAAATAGGGAAGAATGAACAAATCTAAAGTGAAAACGATGCCCATTGTCTTTTTTGACATGAAAGGCATCGTCCACCATGAATTTGTTCCTCCTGGACAAACCGTCAACGCCAAGTTTTACGTAGAAGTGCTCAATAGACTCAAACGAAGGATCAATCGGGTCCGACAAGACATCGCAGACAAGGCCGCCATCCCAACGCTTCCGCAGCCGCACTACAGCCCAGATGTGCCCCCCCCCCCCGGACTTTTTTTTATTTGGTCGCCTGAAAAGGCCGATGAATGGCAAGCATTTTGAGACAACAGAGGGAATTCAAGCAGCATGCACCGCTATTCCGGAGAATGCCTTCCGTGAGGCCTTCAATGCTTGGAAATCGCGCTGGCAGTGCTGCATCGATGCAGAAGGAGGCTATTTTGAAAGTTTTTAAAGAATTGTAACGGTTTGGCTCAATAAATTTTTTTAAATCGACCTGAGTCCTAGTACTTTCCGGACAAACCCTGTACTATTTGACTTTATTAATCCTTCAAGAGAACAAAATTTATCTTTATTACTAAATCAATCTAATCAGTATATAAAAAATTAGAAAAAGAGAACGGGCCTGCGTTAAAATATTGCGTTTTGATCTCTGTATGTACTGTCTGCTGTATTGAAAACATTTTAGAGAACTTTGAGCCGTCTTGTTTGTTGTCTCCTTTGATCCTAACTGATGAGATATCTTCGCATAGGAGTTAATACAAAGCCTTTTACCTGCTCAATTAACATCTTCAACTACATGAGCTGCTTGATCAGACGCCCTGGTTTTCTTGGTCTCTTACGTGGATAAGCCATTTTGGAACTTCGCTTTTGTTTGTGTTTAAGGTATCAACTAATGTTATGGAATGGTCACTATGCAGCTTTTTAACGGTTTTGATTTAGGTAAACCAATTATCTGCTGTTACGTTATGATTTGTTCCATATAAATTGACTGTCAAATTTACCGCCTAAATTCGACTGCAGGAATGCCTTGAGGTATTCAATTTTTACTAATGTAATCCTCGGCATTTAAAAGATGAAAGGTTTCATATCGCATTTGTCCGGATTTGAGGGTATATACATTTCAAAAGCACCCCGAAATCTAATAAGTTGTTCGTCTAATGTGCAAAACTTGATTAAGGTTAAACATATTTGCATAATCCACTAATATATTCACATCCCACCCCCAGCAGAGTTAAATCGAAGCATCATCATCATCATCATCATCATAAGGTCGTTAGTCCTAAGACTGGTTGGACACGTACCTCCACATTTTCCTATCCTGAGCTAAACTTCGCATTTCCCTAAAACTAGAACAGTCCACATCCTTAACTATTTGCGAACAGTAATCTAATCTAGGTCTACCTCTACCCCTCCTAACTCCTGTTTCTGCCTCTAATATGTCTCTGACTAGACCTTCATGCCTGAGAAGGTGTCCTACCAACCTATCTCGCCTATTTTTATTGACTTCCATAGAGTCCTCTGTTCTCCTATTCTTTCCAATACCTCTTCATTTCTAACCTTTTCTACCCACGATATCCTCATCATCCGCCTATAACACCACATTTCGAACGCTTCTAACCTTTTCTTTTCCGCCGCGCCCACCGTCCATGTTTCGCACACTTACAGCGCCGTGCTCCAAACATATATCTTTAACAACCTTTTTCGAATTTCTAAATTAATCGTTCGTGAGCATAGAAGTGACTTCTTTTTATTAAAGGCGACACGACCCTGCAGTATCCTCTGCTTTATATCCCTACTACTATTTTCATCCTGACTTATCTGACTTCCTAGGTATCTAGAATCAGCCACTTCTTCTAATTTTTCGTCTCCTATCTTTATATTCGCTCTTTCCCTACTTTTTCTTCCCTTGCATACCAGTATCTAGAATTTTAGGTAGTGTTTGTGGCTATTGAACGATTCCATCATAAAGGTTTCCTTGTGCCTGATAACCACCAAAGCGTTTCATTTTACCTTACAGGTAGTTAAACGAAGCATACACAATATACTGTTCGTCCTTCGTGTTGGTCTCTTTGCTGGCCTAACCACCAGCTAGTTTCACCAACGGATCCCCCACAAACCCCACCCCTAATATGGACCTCTTTTTAACAAATTTATTTTTGCATGTTTCTATTGGTTTCAGTTAAACTTCTTAGAGAGGGATCGAAACAATACCATTAAGTTTAGATTTAAAATTAATTTAGCTTCTAACTGAGGATGACATCTTGGTTGTCGAAACGCGTTTTAGGTTTCTGAACGTTTTGTGAAATTTAGAGCTTTAAATGTTTATTTACGATTACATTTGTAGGTACATATATGTTTTTCATGTTCTTTCACGTTTTTTTTTTATTCTTGGTCGTGAATCTCCTGTAGACTCTTGTATACAAATAAATTTATATGATGCCTTATTCATGTCTTTTATGTTTACATACGCTGTTTTACTTCCCTTTTCCATCAGTATTCTATTAAAAGCCCATTGGTATTGACATGTTAAAAATGTAATAAAATTATTTAATTTATTTTACTTTATTTATAAACTGTTAGACCTTTTTATATATCAATAAATTAGGTTGATTATTAAAAGTGTGACATTAGATTGATAAATCAAAGTCATGAATATAAATCAAGTATTTTATAGTTCACTTTCGATAGCAGACATGGGTAATTCAGAATGAATTATCGGTAGTGAATCCAGCGTAATACAAGCAGCACATTCTACCTACTTCTCCCTTGGAAAGCTATTGCTGAATCGCTGTAAACAAGAGAGGCAAAAGTGATATTTCTTATCAGCTGTTTGCTGTCGATTAGTTCTCCTTCCTTTGCTTTCAGGAGAAATGTAACCGGGAAGAAATGTGGTCTTCAAGGAGGATGAATTATTTATTGGCCTGACTTATGTGAAGTCAAAGCTGAGTACATTGAGAAGGGGAGGTTTTAAGATATCGGGGACACAGAATGTGTGAGTTAGATGCTTAAATGGGTTGAATGCATTAACGGCTAGGATGGAAATGTCATCTAAATCTTCGTTCTAGGAATGTAGACCTTCTTATAATAATATTTCCTAGGATTGACGAATATGCCTCAGGAACATAAGGAGAAATTGAGGTTGAGGTTCGGGTATAGTGTTCTTATTTATTTTGCGCTGCGCCACTTCTTTCTCCTATGAGGGAGCACACGAATTTTTATGAAGGATTGTAAGTGCAAATAATCTACCTCACTGATGAAGAACACGAATAACAGCACTTAGTAGGGTAAAGTAGGCTAAATCGTACCATTTTTAAGTATTTCATGGATTTAAATTTTATTTTGTTACATTAAGTATTAGTAAAAGCATTTCTGAGTAAAAAGAAGTTTATTTTGCTTATTGGCAAAAGAAAACCTAAATATAAAACTTACAACATATATAAAACTTAATAAAACTTAAACCCTTCGAGCAGTACGATTTGGCAAACTTATTCGGTAAATCGTACCTCTATGTCTCCAAATCGTACCTAAAACTTGTTTTATGGAAGAAACTAAATATTTATTTGCAATTAACATAAATATATTTTTTTAAAGATTTCTCAGAACCTGCACAGCTTTCATGGACCCACAGCTTGCAATTTTGGCACTGCACTATATCCTCAATAGCAGTATTTTCGCATACTAGGCAATACCAATCTTTACTGTTTAGTTCTATTTGAATTGTTTTTGGTCGAGACGCTTTGCTTATTGAATCCCGAATAGATCTAGCAATAGATACTTTCTCTGGTAGTCTCAAAGACAAAAAGGGATGCCGTTTCATAAAATTGTAAAACCAATTTTTCCGACCTAGTCCTGTTTCTCTGTTGAAAGTATGTGGAATATATCTTTTCAGCAACTTGAAATGTCAGGCGACGAACATATGTTA
>NW_020439094.1:186500-223636 GCF_000699045.2 Agrilus planipennis
ACTACTTACCGATTTTATTTATCGAAAATCATTATATATTTATAGTTCACTTCAGTACTTCAGTAAATTAGATAAAATAACTTCGGAAAGAAAACACATATAAACTATGAAATGTTTGTTTATTTAATTTTAAAATGGTTTCCCACTATCTTAACAAATTTCAATGTTTGGAAATTCGTGTGCGTCTGGCTTTTTGATGCAATCATCTAGAAAAACTTTATTAGTTTTAGTTTGTCTTGTTAACAATTTTTTAAAATTAGATTAAATACGTCGTAGTTTTTGACCAATAGAAAGGTAGTCTGATAAAATTATTATTGTTATTGTGGTGTCTATAATATATGAATAATATTAAGATTAGTATGTGATGTGAGGCTGTATTATTTAAACAACTCTTTATGAATGCCAGGATTCGTTTCAGCAAGTAGATATCCATATGTTTCAATGGACCTTGTTGGAGCATGCGTAATCCTAAAATTTAGCATACTGTAGATGGCGTTTACCGCGCCATTTGTAGTATTTTCTAAAACGCGCTGTTAAGACAGCAGGTAAAAGATGATCTGTGTTCTGTCGGAGCTGCTTGCGCCCGCTGATGAGAATATAGACCACTTCGAATTATTTTATTCGATTATGGTAACGTGCCTATCACATTGAGGTTAGCTACGCCTGGATTCGTTTCAGCAAGTAGATATCCATATATTTAAATGGACCATGTTGGAGCATACGTAATCCTAAAATGAAGCATCGTACTACAGATGGCGTTTACCGAGCCATTTGTAGTATTTTTTAAAACGCGCGTCGAGCTGCCTGCGACGCGCTGATGAGATCCAAGAAGATCATAATCGCGATTCGCGTGTGGCAGTTTCGACAGAATACTGACAACTTCGAATTATTTTATTCAACTCTTTATGACTTTATAGTGGCAATTAGCACTCAAGGTTATCCTCCGCCGTTGGGAGGCAATTGACGTATAATTAGGAGGGAATTCGACATACCGAAAATTTTAATCCTAATTAAAACAGGTGTATGGGAGGGAACTAGGCATTATCCTATTTATTTACACTATATACAGTACTGCTACAAATGTATGTACATATGTGAAAGACCCTGAACTTGATGATTTTACTAAACAGTTGCTATTAATTGTTGTCTTTTTATTATGAATTGTGTCAGCCTATAATAACACAATCTCCACCCCGATAGAGGAAGGGGTGAAGGTGCTAACGAACTAATTTCTAATATTATTTAAATACTTGAAGATAAAGTAACTTAAAGATAAAGTAACTTGAAGATATTGTTACCTGCAAAGGTCGATACCCTATAATTACACCCAAACCACTTACATATAGTATTTGTATAAACCAACAATATTTTGAATATTTAAGTTTCCAAATTAAGCTTTCAAGGAAAAGGCAGGTAAATGTACCCTGAATCTGAACATATACATACTTTAGTAAAATGAGGTCATCCCGTGGTTTTAGTAAATCATTGCATTTCCAAAATTTCCCGAATTGAGAAGGTCAAGAAGTTCATCAATGACCATATTAAAAGGAATCCCTTTGTTTAATCCCTACTGCAATGAGGAATGACGTTGAAATAAAGAGGATGGAATTAATCGAATTCATCATCAATCTTCGAAGCTCGACAGGGATGCTAAAACGGCATAGTGTGCGTTTAATGACGTTGGGAGATATGTTAACAATTATTTTCTTAATTTTAGTTAGACCACATTACATCAAAGTCCATGCTCCAACCTCAATTTGAATCAGTGAATTAGTCATGGATACTCCTTGAGTTTTAATTTTTTGAATGCTGCCGAAAAATTAGGCTGTATATGGCACTGCATGTATAATCCATATTTCCTATTTAATTCAGTAATATTTTTACGCGGGGCTTTGTATTGTTGCATTATTACTAAACCAATTGGGCGAATGAAAACACAACCCGAGTCGAAATATAGGTACTTGTAAGGTTCTTTTAAGTCTTGATATTTAAGTATCAGAAATTATCTGACTATTATTTATAAAAGATTAAAAAGTATTTCATAAGTACTATATACTATAGATTTTAAGTCCTTAAATAAGTCCTGAACTATGCTGCATATTTAGGATTATTAAAAAAAATATTCGGGTCCTGGTTTTGTACTTTTTTAGTATCAATAATGAAATCGGCTTAAATGGAGAGAATTTGTTCATTATTTGCTAGTAAAAAAATGAAGTCCACATTTTGATACAGTAAACTAGAAAAATTTCATCCAACTGTGAATTATAAGTTTTCGTAAGTAAATGTAATTACTCAAAGGCGCTCAAAAGAAAAATAATTATTGAGGAAAACTTAAAATTTACAGTTAAAGCGAAATATTCTTACTTAATTGCAAGCTCATCTTGGTTATCTGTTATAGAAAATAATTTCATAAACTTAATTATATTTCTTCAAGAACACATTATGATTTAAAATAACGGTAGAAAAATAAACAAATATTATGAATGTAAATTTAAATGACATGCAGGTATGAAAATCAAAAAACGTTACCAAAACGTTTTTAAGGTTATATCATCATTTTTAAAACAATTATATCATGATAATATAATAATATTACAAATACATACCACTTATTAATAATATTTTAGCTTCTCGCTTGACTTTTTTACCACTTTTATAATCAACCCAAAGTAAGCATGTTATTGCATTCACCATTTTGTTATTTTTCGCAATTTTGGATAATTCAACTACATCGCTGTAATCAGTATCTACCCACCAAATAAGAGCATACAGTTTAGTACGGCCCATCGCGCAATAGTTTTTTTTTTCCTTATACTTCTTTAAAAATCAATCCTAAATTACGAAAGAAACCTCCAGAAATATAATACAAAGAAAGAAGGTATAGGTTATGTTAACAACTGGATGATTCGATTTATATACAACAATAATGTATTTTCATTATATTACTATAAAGTACTTGTTCAAGACATAAATCATCATTTCAATTGTTCATGGACCCGTTCTTAAAAAGTACATGATTTTAAGTACATGTTAGTTCTTATGAAGTACACGAAAAATAATTTAAAGGCTTAAAAAAGGATTATAATTGAAAGAAAAAAATTTAAGTATAGATAAGGACTTTGAAAGTAGCAAAAATTATCTGTCAGGACTCATACAAGACCTATTTTTCGACTCGGGAACGACAATGAAATTAAGTACAAGATAGTCATGTACGTACCATTTGGACAAATGCTTTTCCTAATCCAATTTTTGTTATTGGATTGATCGTAACAATAATAATCGTAGCCACTTCTAATTTTCTCGGAGAAGCTGATGCTTCATAAAGTAATATACTTTATTGTATACTGTGTTTGATGATGATGTCGTAAAGCGTGTTTCTTTGTAATCTAAGTGGCGATGAAATATTTAACTGGATTAACCATCCACTAGCTCGTCCGCGCCTAACTACGTCTCCTGAAAATTTCCCATTCTTAATTTCACCCTAGCCTAAATTTAATTTCTTTTCAATTTCACCTTTTCGGATTCTTTAATACTCCACGATATATAGAGTGCATACCCGTATAGAAACGGGAAATATTTCTGGAATCGGTATTTATGGGAAGGGGGAAGTTGGAAGGTTTAACTGAATGACATAATAAAACAAAAACGTTTATAAATATTTTTTTTATTATACTACAAAACGTTTTAACCAATAATAATTAACATTTGGTAAATCAGTGGATAAAACTCATAATGCAAAACTATGAATAATTCCATCTTGCCCTTACCCTGGAGGTAAAATGGAAAGCTTGAACGGACAACATGGAATGTGTAGGATAATTTTACATCATAGAATTATCTTTTAGGAATTAGTGGTCGACGGAGTCGAACGTTTTGGCAAAATCAATATAGATAGCGTCAACTAGTGGGAAGTTAGCCAGGGCATTAACGAAATCAGAATCTGTTAGCAGATTGGACACTGGAGAGTGCCTGTTACAAATTCATGTTGTTTATTAAAAGTAGTTCCATTACAGAGATTGTACAGGTAGAAAGCAACAGTAGCTTCAAATAATTTATCCAGACTAGGTAAGATTGATATTGGATGGTAGTGCTTGTTATCTGATTGGTGAATGGGTACAACGTAAACGATTTTCCAAAGTTCAGGTCAACTTCTAAGGATTTATTGTAAAGCATTGATATGAGTTAAGAGGAGTAGAGGTAGGCACAGATTAGATTACTGTTCGCAAATAGTTAAGGATGTGGAATGTTCTAGTTTTAGGGAAATGCGAAGATTAGCTCAGGATAGGAAAGAGTAGGGGTGCGAGGTGCACCTCTAGTGCGTATCCAATCAGTTTTAGGACCGATGACCTTATAATGATGATGATTGATATTAGAGCTGTGAAAGCAGACCAGCATTTAATGATGAAGCAATGAGGTAAATCGTCTGGGTGAAAGCTAGTAGAGCATTTCATATTCCGAATAGGGAGTCTCCTTCGAATAAGGGTTTGGTAACGCGTCCTCTCGTCTTATCTTAAGGAGCTTTAGGCTCATTTTTTTGACTTGATTGCGTTCATGTTTGGAGTAGAAGTCAAAATCAAAGAGGTTTGTCTTTTAGGCTTATGGTTTCCTTGGCCAGTTTTGAAACGTTCTTTTGAGATAGGAGATGTATCCTCAATAGGCACTGCTAGAGTATAGGATGAAGGATGTTGTTTATTAGAAAGAGATGGGCGATTTTGATTTGGAGTAGGTAAAATAAGGTCTTAATCAGTATTTGCTGTTGAATTGTCAGCTTCTTCAGTAGTGTCGGTTATTTGAACTGTCATTGTTGTTCAGCTGATACGGCCGGGAATATTTGCTGCTGATGCGGTTTTTGTATAGTTTGATTTTCATTTTTTTCATATTGACTTAACAAATGGGAGGAATTGGAATCACATAGTAAGGACTACAGAAATTCAAAGCTTATGTTTTTTAATGTACAATTGTGTACTCTCATACACCTATTTTCCTTCATAATACTTAAACGAATAGCGGCGTAATGCTAAATGGAATTAAAGCATAAAGAAGCGCTGTTTTGAAAAGTAATTTGAAAATGAAAGATTGCAGATTAGTTGCTTGCAGAATGCACATGTACAACTTATTTCTGTATTACGTACGAATATCATTACTTTTACCTATTTTAGGAATGCAATTAAATAAATTACTCTGGTACGTGGATATTTGAAAGTTATGGCGTAACACGCTAACCTACGCATTTGAAGTTAATCACAATTATTGTTGACTATTCACGAATTTCCAGCCGTTTAGAGTTCAATAGGGATTCATGTAACTGAAAAGAGGATCTCGTCGCTTAGATGGGTCGACTGAGCAGCGACAGCACACGTTTAACGAAATTAATATACATTCTACGGTCTACATTATGGTCCTCATACCTGAAGTGTATACCTATACATACGTTTATGCGCAGTGTTTTAACTGGAATAGCTTCATAATTCTATCAAATACGAGTAATTGCAAACGTAAATTTCCCGCAGCGAAACTTATTCTAATTCCACATTATGTGTTTACTTGAAAGGCTTTTATATCTGAAATCTCTATATAATATTATGTATAGATACGTCGGCGGAGTAACAAAATTAATTACATTGTACTTAAACGATACATTGTGTCTTGGTTTGCAGCTCATTAAACTGTTAATTCTACTCCAAGCAGAAACGTTCGCGAAGTGTAATCACAGTCTCTTTAAGCACATTCAGGAATTAAAGTTACTAGAGAATTTAATGTTCTCTTCTCGCAAAATGTAATTGAAGCAGTTGAATTTAAGTTTTATTTTTTAAAAATACAGTACGTTTCATTTATTACGACCTTGGCTATAGCGAAGTTAAATATAAATCCCTTGAATTTAAAGGATACTTTAGTACAAAATTCTTGTGGTTATAGGGACTTCGGATGTAACGCCTGTTAGGAGTTCGGTGTAGCGACTGTTTTTAATTAATCATTTGTAACAAATCCCTAGTAATCCCATGCAGATATAGCGACCGGAGTCGGCCACCAAAAACGCAAAGATCTTTTTTATCTTTTGTTTACATCCACATAGATCGTACGGTGACCTTTATCGTTTGTTTATAAATGTTATACGTTAAAATAGTTCAGTTACAAAGTGGTATTCTGAGTAGCAACTGTTTAGCAATCTTTTGAATAAGTAGGACTCCTATTTCTCTATCTTTTTTTTTATTTAGATTATTCTCGAGGAGGGGAAATCTTCAAAAGACACACCCTGGAGAGAAACAGGGGAGACCGGGGCTAGTTAACTAACTTTTTATGTATAATTTTTTTTATTTATTGCCGTTTTCAACAAGGCAAGTTTGTACAAGTCGAAGGGGAGTAAAAGTCATAAGGATTCATATTTTGATATCTATATTCTTCTATTTAATGTGACCATATTCTAGTAAAGCCTTTTATGCCACCATGCAGAGTTAGTTGGGGTTAGTTGTCTTTCCTTTTCTCTACATTTTATTATTACTTTTTCCTGCTTTTTATTAAGGGTAATATTACAACAACTATTTTTTTCAAGTTACATTTGTTCTGTTTATTTAAAATTAGTTAATACAGGCTCATCGATCGTCATCAGAGTCGCTATTTATACATACAAAATGGTCCCACCTTCTGCAACTCGTGCATTGCACCCAATTGTCCCCAAATTCGCTACTACCATAAGGTTGCTCACATACCAGGTATTCAGCTTCATCTTCCGACTCTGAGGATGAAGAAACATTTTTTTGAGTTCCGAATGTAGATGGAACTAGGTTATCATGAAATAGAAATCTTCGACCATCATCCGGTGTATTTTTCTCATTTTCTTTATCAGCCATCTTTTTACTTTTCTTGTACTTTTGTTTTTTCTTTTTGGTGTTTTTTTTTCTTGCTCCAGAGCTTCTTTTAGTATAGTATTCCTTAAAATTGCAGTTTGTCTCCTTTTTCTGTCCCTTTATGTATTATTTTGTCTTGGTCCCGCTTTAGGAAAAGGTCTCACTTCCTCAGGAGAAACAAACTTAGAGGCAGTCTTTTCTGGAGTTACTGGAGTTTAGTATTGTTGTTGTTTAAATGTCGAAATAAGTTGAGAAATACACTTGGGGTTAGTTGACTAACAAGTCATTTAACCCCGATGGAGATAGGTCAAGAAACCCCGTCCAGCCATTTTGAATTCGCGGAGGTCGTACATCCACAGTTGATGCGTAGTATTAGAAATAAACATAGACAATTAAAGCTAAGAAGCAATACTTTTACAAAAATACTAGTGTACATGCATAGACAATAATTATTCCTACAGTATAAAATAAATAAACAAAATTAAAATACTTATTTATCGCCGATGATTTAAGATTAATTCTTCACACAAGAACACTATGTGAAATACATTTATGGCGTCTCATGTACTAAGAAGTCTAACGCGTCGATGCATGGATATCCTGCCCAGTCTGCCATTTATCAAATAATAGAGAAACTATTTGCAATTAGTCAACTAACCCCTATAGTCAACTAGCCCCGGCCTCCCCTGGCGTCGGATTTTTACTGACTACAACCCCTCCTCGAGTGGGGAGATAAACCCTGAGGGTTAGTCATCCCCGGGAAGAGAATGGAAGGTTGGGATTTGGGAGAGGGTTGAGAAGGGAAATGATTAAGCGTGTCGGAATAAGTGGTCCACCTCGAAAGTGATGGGTGGACACTCGCGCTAAAAAGCGAAGCTAGAAGTGAGTGCCTCATTGTAGAGGGTGACAGGGCCTTCAGAAACGGTGAGACTGTCGAGATAGTACGGTTTACGTGGCCTGACACTGAGGCCCGGAGTTTTGCTGTGAATGAGACTGCAGCCTCAGGGAGGGAAGGTAAACTGGTTTCTTTCAGAATTTGGGTGTTTCTGACGAACCAGGGATAGTTTGGTACGGAACAAAGGATCCGCTTGTAAGTGCCTTGCAGAAGTTTCAAAAAGTGGGGAAAGGCGCAGTCCCAAACGGGAATGGCGTAGGATAAATGCTCCTGATTATTGCGTTAAACGCACGGATTTTCGTATGTCGGGAGATGGAGTTGTTTCGTAAGAAAGGCTTGAGTGCGATGAATGCACCCTTTGCCTTGTTACGGGTAGTTGCGATGTGGAGCCGCCAGTTTAGAGTCTTGTCGAAAACGACGCCTAGGTAGGTGACAGAGTTGCTCCACTTGATGGGACGGTTGTTTACTAAGATAAAGGGAGGTTTTCGGGGCCTACGAGAGAAGAAAATTGCTTCCGATTTGGTCTCGTTAAGCAGTAGCAGAAAATTTTTGTTTGTTCCAGGACTTAAATAGTCTGCACCAAAATAGGACACGCCCCTAAAGTAAAACAAATCCTTGGTCAACGCTTTTGTTCAGGTACTCAGAGAAAGCCCAACGTAACGTATTTGGAGACTCGGACTTTCCCAACGTTTGATACCTACCTGAAGGGTGTAATAAAGAGGCTCAAAGCTGTTTGTGGACACAGTTTGAAGTTAAACAGAAATGATGACATACAGATATATACAAATAAATAACAACTAAAAACACCATAAAAAATATACAATATACAAACATCGAACACATTGATACAGAACAGACGTAATTTTAACTCGGGATAATTTTCAGAAACCTATACACTCAATCACAACCAGCTAGTTTTGTTTTATATTCTGAATTAAAACATTACACTATAAATACAAAGCCAAAGCGTTGCAGGTTTTCAAAAAAGCCGAACAATGAATACCACAACATCTATATCAAAACATAGGTCTTTGATCTTTTATAATACCCTAGTTTTGTAAACGTAATTAATATTGGTTTTGGGTAAATCGTGTTTTATTTGACCACTCAAAAAGGGGATAGTTGCGTACTGTATTGGATTGTATTCTAACGTAAAAAATTCTACAGGGGATATACTTGCCTCGTGCGAGCATAGAAGTCTTGCTGTGATTCTTTTAGATAGAAACTTTATATCACTTTATGTAATCAGTCGTTATTATTTACTGAGATCCTTTATTAATTACTTATCAAAATCTTAATCAATGTTATAAAATAATATTCGACATACAGCGAAAAAAGAAATAAAATTAGAATTAGAATTAGAATGATGAGGATACCGTGGATAGAGAAGGTTGGAAATGAGGAGGTATTAGAAAGAACAGGAGAGAGCTTGTCATGATTTTTAAAGAAAATGATGTCTATAGTTGTGAAAGTCATGAAAACTCGAGAACTTACCCTTCCTCCAATGCATCTGTTGACCTTTAAGCGAACAAAATAGTACAAAAAAGTATAGTCTTGGTTTTGCATATTCAGTCTTGGTCTTGCTAGTATAAAGATACTCTTGGTATTATATTTTCGCAAGACCAAGACCAAGACTGCAAAACCAAGACCAATTTTGCTCATCACAAGTTGAAATTTGTAAAATTTCTTTAGCTTGTAATTCTTCACGTAAGGAATGGAGTGTCGCATGCCTTTTCCGTTCATACGTGTTGTATAGCAAACTTCCATTTTCATAAGTTTAGGTTTTCTACGCTGTCCTGGTTTCCTTGCAGGTATACCACTTTTACAGCGATTACTTTTCTGTTTAGTTTTTGTTATAGTGTTATAACTGATGTCACGTGTTTCTGAAACCCTTTCATGCAGCAAAAGATCGCCGTTATCTTTCTCCATCTCAGAATAATTAAGCAGTTTCAAAATCCAGTCCTACGATTGCGGATTTAATGACTTATCAGGCATGGAAACTTAACCTACAAATGACCGTCATGTTATCACTTTCAAAGGATTGGCACATCACATCAATTTACCGAAAAAAAAAAAATTATAAATAAATGTACTTATTCTGAAAAGAACATTTAAACTATGAAGCGATGGAAGAAAAACATCATGATAAGGCCGTCAGTCCTAAGACTGGTTGGACACACATCTCCACTCTTTCGTATCCTGAGCTAATCTCCGCATTTTCCAGAAAAGCCGGAACAACCCACATTATTAACAATTTGCGAACAGTAATTTAATCTAGGTCTACCTCTACTCCTCTTAACTCCAGTTTCTGCCTCTAATATGTCTCTGACTGTCCTACTAACCTATCTCGCCTATTTTTTATTGACTTCCATAGAGTCCTCTGTTCTTCTATTCCTTCTAATACCTCTTTATTTCTTCCTCACCATTCGCCTGTAACACCACAATTTTAACTTTAATAGAATGAAGATTCGGGCTATAGGGCCGTGGTCTAAGTGAACTATTCCGTCCATACATTTCGTCAGCTACTGCGGCTAAGTTCACGTTGTCAATGCAGCACCACCACTGAGGATGTCAGCCGCAGTAGTTGACAAAACGTATGGACGGAATAGTTTACTTAGAACACGGCCCTATAGCCCGAATCTTCATTCTACTACGGATTCCGGCCGTGAAAGCCTTGGTTCTTATATTGCTTTTAACTTTTTCTTTTCCGCAGCGCCCACCGTCAATGTTTCGCACCCGTACAGCGCCGCGCTCCAAACATACACCTTTAATAATCTTTTTCGAATTTCTAAATTAACCATTCACGAGCGTAGAAGTGACTTCTTTTTATTGAAGATGATTCAACCTTGCGCTATACTCTGCTTTATATACCTACTACTCCTTCCGTCCTGACAAGAAAGGAAGAAAAATAGTGACCAAAAAAAGACTTTGTTAAACACTACGTAAAAAGCGACGCTGAGTGGCAGGAACGAGTTTGACACAACGGTGCGAACTCCAGAAATCGGATAATAATCAGTTTTGTGTGCAGTACAAATCGTCCAATTCAGTTTATTCAAAACTTTTATGGCTATCTCTCCACTCGAGTACCTACTTATAATAGACGTTCACTTTATAAAGATGTATTGAATGTGTAGATACACCTGGAGAAGACGTACATTTATAGAAATTTCCACTGGCCGAGTAAAATACAAATTATAGTCATATGACATTTATAACTTCATGCAGACGTCAAGCCGAATTACATCATACAGACAATATTCTGATTTATTACAGAGCTGTTCTAATATCATGAGACAAGTGTCGCAAAGCTATAAAAATCGTAAACCTAATAAAGAGCAGTCTATCCATCAAAAAGTTCAAAGAGCAGCATGAACTAATTTTCGCTTGCCAGATTTATCTTTTAAAAATACAGTGCAGTTTGGCGGAAGAAACATCGCAGTCATGCATTTAGCCTCAGCTGTCAGTTCTTCGGACAGATGACCGGAAGGAAAATTATAAATCTTCTGGTACGAAGCATGCATCAAACCACTTTTTGAAAAGTTCTTTTGTTTTTCACGCACTATTTTGTCCATAACAGTGTACAGGTAAATCAATGTTTTTGAATGCACGTGGTTTATGATATTGTCAGGGCTTCTGACATCAGGCAGTCTTTTATATTTGTTTGTCGATACAATAACAATTTCTTGATAATAAAAGGGCGAGCGAAGTAAGTTAACCCATTAATGGCCAAAAGAAAACTACTAGGAATTACTTGAAACTTTTTTTATTTAATTATAAAAAAGGCATCCAGAAAATATAGAAATATGAAAAAAAATCGAAAAATCGTTTATTTAGTTTTTTATAGGAGTGTACCCAAAATGGCACACTGGCCACTTAAGAGTGATTATTTTTAAAACAAGTTTTTTCAATGCACAAAGTTTTCTTGCATTTTTTGCAACCCCAGCGGCTTCTATTGTGGCAAATTACACAGCGTACACGTTTCGGTAACTTTTCATGAATGTGGTCGGCGCCGTCCAGTTGTAAGCCAGCCACATTAGATGTCGTAGGACGAGAAGAGTGCCTTTGGGGCGATTGTTTCAGACAAAATCTGGCTATTTTTCGTCGAAATAGTAGTTGGTCCATAGTTTCTTCTTTGGATTGTACATGCATTCTCCAAGCATTTGATATGGCCATATCAATCATGTAGGTAAATAAAACCCACCATCATCTTTTACCATGAATGCCGATTCTGTACAGTGAAATGGATTGATCCATTTCATCAACACCACCCATGTTTTTATTATAATTCAGGAATAGATTCGGGATTTTCATATCAACCTTCTGTTTCCTTTCTGCAGACCATCTTTTCACAGTTCCTACCGGCTCATGAGAATCATAATTCGTTGCCATTGTACAAATGCTGTTGTCTTTCCAGCGAACCAGTAACACTTCATTTTTTTTTATCGAATCTGTAATCAAATTCTCCTCTTGACTCTTTCTTCATTTCCTTAGCATTTGGCAACGGGAATTTCTTGGTGCGGTTATCACGAATGGTTCCAGTAGCACGATAACCTAATTGGCGCAAATCATTTAGCAGATCATAGCATAGTGAAAAAATTATCGAAGAAAACTTTATGATTGGCAGAATCTGTTGTCATTTTATTTAGCAACATTTTAACAACTCTAGTTCCTAAAGGTTCTGTATTAGAAGTAGCAGATTTTCCACAATAAATGTCAAAACAGTAACAATATCCCGAAGTACTAGCCGCTACCCAGTTTTTATATCCAAAACGTACGGGTTTCCCTCTAATAAATTGTTTTTCCGAATGATGACCGAAATATTTCACCATGGATTCATCTATGGAATTATTTTCGTGGAAAGTATTCCACTGGTTGAACTTTTTCATAAGCATATCCCCGAGTTTTCGTACTTTGAACATTTTGTCGTTAGTATTTGGAGCATCGTTGTTATCGACAAGATGTAAATTTCCTTTTATTTCTCTAAATCTGTTACTAGACATGGCGTTTGACACTGCATTGACCCCAATATCCTCATCTAATGACCAATACATACGTTCTCTAGGCAATTTATGATAACCAGATAATATAAGTATTCCAAAGAAAATCTTTAGCTCTCCAGCAGTAACGGTAAAATTGTGTCTATTATTTTGATTAGCATATAAGTTACTATACTCGGCAATCATGGTAAATACTTCATCGTCAAAAAACAATTCAAATATTTGAACAGAAGAAAGATCTTTCACTTCTACTTTTATGCGGCTCTCGTTTTGTTTTTGCCTGTCAGTTTCTGTATAGGTGTTTGTATAATTTGGGGCCCACTTACGCCAAACTGGAGTATTGGATGTGGAGGAACTTGACCCAATTGGGTGATGATTATTCGCTTGAGGTACATTGGATCTAATTCGGGCTCTTTTGGCAGCTAATGGCTCGTCGTGGCTGCTATTTTCTGAATCCGAAAGAACACCAACATTGCGAAAAATACCTCAACATTTCCGGGAACATCGTTCGGCAAATTAGGTGGTAAATCGTCATCAAAACCCTCTTCTTCATCTGTAACAACACTGGGTTCTGGTGGAATAATAGCAAAATCATACTCCAAGCCGTCACTATCTTCAATGATGGAATGGATGGCTTCTTCTAAACCTTTAAAGTTGTTGCCAGCACTATATCTACTCCTACGACCCATTTTCAAACTCTGAAATAATTTAGATAATATTAGTACACTAGTGGCCACTGTGCCCGAATTGGCACAGCGATATTTAGAATGTCATAAAAACTTGTATTTTAATTATACATAACTGCAATATAGTTCAAATCAATAAATATTTATTGAACTCCATGTATTCATAAGTTAGTATAGTATTTATATATGTCTACATATAATAATATTTAAAAAAACAATACGTACCTTCACGCCTATCTCGATGAGCAAATTCAGCAAACAACTGTCATGAAACCACGAATGATACCGAAAACTTATAATTGCAAATTAAATCACGATACTTAATACTAATCAAATGTAATAACATTACCACTGGTGTCAATACTTTTTTTCCTACCCTCATTAATTAGGTGTTCCCAAAATGGTACGGCAACCAAGAATGGGTTAAACTAAATTTATTTGTCCCTTACTTTGGTACAGTGATGGTTATACAATGTTAAAATTAGAAGTTCTGATTAAGCGAAGGTCTAAACTGCAACTGACTTGAGTATGTTTTTGAATATACAACTGTTTTTACCCCCAAGATGCTTTTAGACATTTTTTTACATACGGTATTCGTTGAGGCATAGAAAAATAAGGTTGAGAAGTGAAATTGCAATAAATCTATCAATAATGAATTTTGAAACTGAAGTGGATATGTAAAAGAATCTTGGGTTTTCTCACAAGCGATAGACTAGAGGTTTTCAGTGCACAGATGACACAAACAAGCGAACAGCAATAGAATGAAATATGAGAAAAGGGGTGATTTTAAGCTAGACCAGGCTACAAATTAATGGCACAAAAAAATGGAAAACGAAATGAATACAAGTTACAAGAAATATAATATAAGATTAACATTAGTGTTATTTGAAAGAAGTTAATTAAATAAGAGGAACGCAAAGACTTATTTTCAATTATTAATTAAACGAGCATAATAACGGCTTAAAGTCTAGAGTATAACTGACTATAGTGGTTAAAAACAAGCTTTTATACTAGGGTGTTATTTACAGATCATATAGACAGAATGTTGATAAGATATGCAGGGTGTGTTATTCATAGGTCGAGTGGATATAATTAGTTATTGAAAAGTGCACTTTTAGCATTAGATACTTAACTTTGATATTAAATAACATGGACCAGTGATAATATATGAGAGGTATCTAACAATATTTTCCAACAACCACCATCTTGGAGCGTATACCCGCACCATTAGCACATGATAATATTGTTACAAGTTCTTTACTTACTTTTTGTCCAAGTACGGATTTTTCGTTATAGGAAACGAACGTTTTGTTAGGTATTACACGCCAAAAAAGCCCTGATTCGTCTGCCTTGTACATCTGTGAGGGTTAAGATTTAAATCTTTCACCTTTTGCAAAAATCTAAATTTAAATGGTTACATGCAGGTGGAATCATTAGAAAGTTTCTCTCCTGTAATAGTCATTAAATGTATGCTATGTCGACTTTTGAAACGTTCTAGCTATCCCTTGCTAGACACAAAATCATCTTTTTTTATTATTTCCTTATAAAAAGTTTTCATGGTCAACATGGGCCTCGAAATGGGCGCATGCCTATTTCTTTCCTGAAGAAACCACATGTACAAAGCTTCTTCTACTTGTGGATGTTCAGCTTTCTTATGTCTGTCTCTTGCCAGGCCCACAGTCAGTAGTTGACATGAAGTTTTTAATCTTGTCGTGTTTTTTTAATGTCATAAATTGTAGATCGGCCTACGGCAGGGGTCGGCAACCTTTTGAGTAAGAAGAGCCGAAAATTACAATTTCCTATTCTTTCTAATACCTCTTCATTTCTAATCTTCTATATCCACGGTAATACTTTAAGTAATTTATGGGCATAAGCACCGTTATCTATATCAATTTTGCTCCGATGCATAAGTATACCTAAACAGTCATAGCACGTATGTTTCGGTAACAAATTCAATTGAGCTCTGGCGAACGCGAACGACAAGTCGAGTAATCGTTCTTCGCCGTCGTCCGTTTCTCAACGTAATGTGAATTGAAAAATCATTCGACTTCGAATTTGAAATCGGTCTTATACTCTGCATTAACCCGAGGGTTTCATTATTCTGATTAATCGAGTATTTTAAATCGAATTCTTACATCTCTTTTGAGAACGAAACCATCTCACTGTTTGGACGAATTGATAAATTGATTTCTTGAAAACCGATTTCTATTCATGACCATTTTTAAAGAACAACCATTATAACCAATTATCCGCCAGGCACTGCAATAAATTCTGTCGAAATAATCACCGAGTTTGTAAGAGGTTCGCATGACATAAATAAAAGGTTTTAATATCACATTAATACAAAAAGTCACACATTTTAGGGAAGATATTTTTATTCAAATTTTTACGCTGAGTACTTTCTTTTTTGAACCATTTAGTCGAGAAATACTTTATGTAAAGCCTGAAAAGGTGGCAACCCTAAGCGTAATGCGCCGGCTTGAGATGCTTAATTTCTTTTATTGAATTGGACTCTATGGAAGTCAATAAGAAGTAGGCGCGATAGGTTGGTAGGACACCTTCTTAGGTATGAAGATCTAATCAGAGACATATTAGAGGCAGGAACAGGAGTTAAGAGGTAGACCTAGAGTAGATTACCGTTCGCAAATAGTTAAGGATTCGGGTCGTTCTAGTTTTAGGAAAATGCGAAGATTAGCTCAGGATAGGAAAGAGTGGAGATGCGTGTCCAACCAATCTTAGGACTAACGATCATATGATGATGAATTGGACAAAAGTATTCACACAAAATCCCGGGGTTCTCAACCGGGTTAGGAAAATTATTGTAGTGAGCCAGAGTGGCGGAGTAGGTCCTGGGTAAGAAATAATATATAAGAACAGAATATCACCAAATTTATTGCTGTTACAAATGTCTCAAAAAACTCAAAACGAAAATAAATAAAAACGTTAAAAAAACTGAACTACTCTTAAATAAACTAAACCTAAATGAAACAACGGGAAAACGGATCAGATCTGACCTTTACTTCTTCGGTTCACGTAGCTCGATCCGGCGTCCCAAAATGGCTGGTTTGTATCGGGTTTCTACGTCTGCCACAATCTTTGATCGCAGAGGATAGCTGCCTTGGCTCCCTTAGATCTTTACAAGTATTAAGGACCATCACAGAAGGGCGTCGTATGTAGGTTAGGCTGGGGCTGGTCGTGACATTTTTTTTATAAAGTGTCACAATTTTTTGTTTGTTTGATTATTTTACCGGAATGTAGGTTTGTTTGATTAAGTAACTATTTGGGTTATTAATTTAAAAGCAATTTTAGATACCGAACTATTAGAAATGACATAAATAAAGAAATTCTGGGAAAAGAGACGTGTATCTTTTAGCTCCGTGTCAGGGGCTGGTTGTTACACTACAAGGGGCAAAATGTTACAACAAAAACCAAACGTAATATGACACTTTTTATTAAGAACAATGTCAGTTTATTACAATTATTATGTCTACAATGTCTGTATAGCAGTCTTTTGCCTCATTAAAACAAAAACATAGTAACTTCGTTGAATAAAATTATAATCTTATTTTTTGGTCTTACGCCTCATAAAAATAAAATTTAAGTAACTTCCAACCCGGTAGAAAATTATAAATTTCTTTATTAAAGAAAAACTTTGTATGAATTAACAAAACATATATTATGCCTCATCACATGAACAGAAAATAAATAAAATTTCTGTTTAAAAAACAATCAGATCCTAAAAGCTAAAAAACAGTTCAATCACTATAGTCTGAACAATCACACGTGTGATCATTTCTTACTTACAACACACTGTACCCATTCCTCACCAGCTCGACTCTGATCAAACGATTCACAATATATCAGGCAAAAATAATCATCTATACTTTCTTCGTCAGACTTAGAGTCATGTAAAATCTTCCTTTTCCCAGCCTTCATCCTTGTTTCCTTAGGTGTTTTTTTTCCCTCTTCATCTTTCCTGGCTCAGTTGACTTCCCTTTCTAAGTTACCTTTCCTTTTTTTGATGTAATTTCCTTTTTCTTGCTCTATTCCTGTGCAGTAGTACGGGGCAAGTAGTAACAAATAACAACATGCCCCGAGAAAATGTCACTTTTAGCCCCAACGCAAAAACTGACCTTTCAAGGTCAAGTAGTAAAACCG
Source organism: Agrilus planipennis (assembly GCF_000699045.2). NCBI lineage: Eukaryota > Metazoa > Arthropoda > Insecta > Coleoptera > Buprestidae > Agrilus > Agrilus planipennis. The sequence continues at coordinate 204,082 of NW_020439094.1, forward strand.
CAAATAAGTATACCTGTATAAACGTCGATTCGTTGCAAAAAGTAAGGATTAGGGTACAAATATAACAACACATATATATCTGCTTTAAAAGAAAAGAGGTTGTAGACCAATATTACGAAAAAACGAAAATGTTACTAACCTGCGGTTTTGATGGCAAAATATAAGGGCTCCTTTTACAAAAGCGCTAGTGCCACTAGTTCGCGAGACGTGCTAACCGGTGATTGAATAATCATTTGTGTCTTTTTTACGTCAAAATAGCGTTATTTGTTTAGCCATCGTAGCCGCCGTAACTACCTACCCCTGTCACGACCAGCCCCTGTCTCTCCTACCTTGGCAATTAATTAGATATTTTTGTTATCCGTCAACACGTCTTTATTAGACGGCTGCCACCCACCTTTTTCCTGATTTCCTTCAACGTGTCCACCTTGATCGATCACAGGTGACCATAATTGACAGTTCTGTTCATTTACATTTCCAGTCTTCATTTCTCATCGATTTTCTTCAAAGCGACTTAGCTTTGTGTGAACTCCACTGTTATTTATGGTACGATTTCTTTTCCAGTCACTAACAGTTATTTCATCTACAGCACAACCTTTCGCTTACGTTTCTCAATTGTTTCGTTCGTATCTAGTTTTTCAAAATGTGTCATTTAGGTATAGAATTGTATGTTTATATTATTGACTTGGATGAATATGTTCTTTAAAAGATAAAATATTAGTTTTAGTTAAAATGTGCTGAAGTATGCACATCATTTTTTTTATAGTCATTTTAAAATGCACTGGTCTAGTGGATTCTCGACTATATAAACGTAAGTATCCTTTACCACTACGACTAAGTTAATCATGGGATTGAGTAAAACTGTTCCCATTTTATGGAGAGCAGCAAACTTATATTAACCGGTAGAATTTTAAGGATTTGCCATCGTGGACGGTTGCAGATGTAGAATGCTTAAAAGGAAAGACATTTTATGACTCCGTGCGGTATCAACGGTGCGTCGGTTACCTATATATTACTTCTTTTATGACTCTTTTTACAACCTGGAAGCAGGGATTATTATCGATACGGTAAAATCATATTAAGTGTCTGGAATTATCTTTTCGCCCTGAATCGACTTCTTTGGCGTTCCAAGTTTAATTGAAGGTAATCCTTCCTTAACGAGGTCATTGTTTCAATTTGCTTTAAAGGTCAACGCATACTTTGGGGAAGCGTGTAGCGGCTAAGCGCGAAAAACAAAATACACTTCATTGATTCTAATGGAGTTACGCTATTTTATCCTATGTGTGGTGAGGAGAAACGCGGCAATCTGGTTGGAATTGTTCATCCAGAATCCTATCTAATATTACAAATGCGAATATGAATTTGATTGTTTGTTATGATTTCATGCCTTAAGTACTCGACCGATAATTATAACTTGGTGAACAAAACTATAATTTATTGCTGTATATCACTGTCAGATGATTTCTCTTACATCGATAGTCTCCTTAAGAGTTTTAAAATACAGTGCTGTTAAGTACGTGAACCCTGAGGGCTCCTTTCTAATTCATTAAGTACATGGACCCTGAGACACCTTTCTATTTTGGATGACTGTCCTGAGGCCCTATTTAATTTGAAAACGTCACACTTCTGACCTATATATATTCTGGTTAATTTATGTAAAAAGACAAGTTCTATTTTCTGTTCTACAATTGTTACTATGTCAGTTTGCTAAAAACAGTTGTGTTGTCATATTATTGTATTGTGTGCTGTAACCAAGTGTAATAAAAATTATTTTTTTAATCATCTCGAACCTTTGACTTAACTGTGCCTGTGCCTCTGCAATATAAGCATGAGCTTTCAACACTTTAAAGGCATCACACAAGCTTATCAGAAGACAATATTTGTGTAACCATCGTAAAGCGAATGCCTCTTAATTCAGTCATGCGCATTTCGACCTTTATGCCTACTACTGGAGTTACACTGATAAACTATCAATGGAACGCACACCAAGAATTTTACTATTTTAGTTTCTTATTTAATTAAACCGTTTCATGGCGTGTAAACCAAACCACTTTTAAAATAATTCAAATAATATCATCATCATCATCATCATAAGGTCGTCAATCCTAAAACTGGTTGGACACGCACCTCCACTCTTTCATATCCTGAGCTAATCTTCGCATTTCCCTAAAAACAGAACAACCCACATCCTTAAACTATTTGCGAACATTAATCCAATTTCGGTCTACCTCTACATCTCCTAACTCCCGTTATGCCTCTAATGTGCCTCTGACTAGACCTTCATGCCTGAGAAGGTGTCCTCCTACCAACCTATTTCGCCTAGTTTTTATTGACTTCCATAGAATCCTCTGTTCTTCTATTCTTTCTAATACCTCTTCATGTCTAACCTTCTCTATTCATGGTATCCTCATCATTCGCCGGTAACACCACATTTCGAACGATTCTAACCTTTTCTTTTCCGCCGGGCCCACCGTCCATGTTTCGCACTCGTACAGCGCCGCGCTCGAAGCATACACCTTTAACAATCTTTTTTGAATTTCTAAATTAACCTTTCGCGAGCATAGAAGTGACTTCTTTTTATTGAAGGCGACTTGACCTTGCACTATCTTCTGCTTTATGTCTGTACTACTCGTTCCGTCCTGACTTATCTGATTTCCTAGATACCTAAAATCAGCCATTTCTTCTAATTTTTCTTCTTTTAGCTTTATATTCGTTCTTAGCCTCCTTTTTATTCCTTTTTTTTAATTTACTTTAGTTTATTTTCATACAGTACTGTTTTGTCAATACCGCTTCCATTTTATTTAAATATCTCTAACTCCTCCTTGCTAGATGCTAATACTGCTATATCATCTGCAAGTCTAAACATACTAATCTTTTGCTCCTCTGTATCTATCCCTACAGGTGTACTGTCTTTAATGGTTGTTGATCACGTCTTCGATGTATAGATTAAAAAGTAGCGGTAACAGTGTGCATTCCTGTCTAATATTTACTTCTCTACGTTGCAGCCCCAGCTCTAAAACTGGCTGTTGCTCTTTATACAATCTAAGTTTCACTCCTCTATCTCTGTAACTCATCGCTACATTTTTAAGTATATTTAACATCTTGTGTCCCATTTAACATTGTCAAAAGCTTTTTCTAAACCTACAAATCCTATGTACTCACCCTTTCCTTTTTCTATCGTTTTTTCATATAAATCGACTAATTTTCAGTAAGGGTTTCTAATAGTAAATATGTAAGTATGTATAGATAATAATATACACATTACGTTTTGTTTTCTTCTCCTTTAAACCGATGTTAGATTGCAAACATGAACTTAAAGGGCAGTATATCCATCATCGATTTTCTAGTGTTACGCCCTTTTTGTGTTGCTGACATTACACTAAAGAGTGTTTTCTTTAGCTCTAGGTCACAACTTCAATTAACCTGAATGTAGATGTCATCTTTATTCAGAGTTCAAAATTAGAATGTATTTCAAAGTGGCGTACCTTTAGAATTGTGTTTGAAACGACCTTTGACATGTATATTTTATGAGACTTTTCGTTTATGCTTGAACAGTCTTTCGTTTTATGGAAAACTATTTCAATAACGTATCTTTGTTCTTCAGCGTAACGATATTGTATGCCAGAAGTGGCGTCTCTATTATAGAATGTTAGTAACAAATTATACATGACATCTTAGACATCCAGGCATCTCCAGGATATTGTTTTTTTTGCCAGAATACTGATAAATAACTATTTGATATATTTAAAATAAAAATCTAACTGTCTAACATTTTTCATTCGGAGAACGCAAACTAAATATACACAGTAATGTTTTAAATATATATTGATAAAGTGTCACAAACAGAATTCATAAAAAAAATTTGATTACACTATTTACAGAACTGTAGCCAGACTATGTAATCAGGACAAGATGAAAAAAAATTAGGTCAAGCTGAAAACCGAATTTTTCCACTTATTATTACATATTTCGTAATGCTTTCCACAATTTTATTTGTAGTACCTAGATATAGTGCCCGATAAAAGATAGTTGAAATTGAAAAATATAATGGCAGTAAAACCATGCATAAAGGTTTATCAAAACAACAATTTTATTAAAAAATTAAAAGAGAAGACTCACCCCTAATTACCACAAAAAACTTTTTGAGCGGACACGTGTTTCGCCCACTTTATACGTGGGCATTATCAACGCGAGAGAAAAGTTTTTTTGTGGTAATTAGGGGTGAGTCTTCTTTTTTAATTTTTTAGTTAATACTTACCACAGTCTCCTCTTTTTACTTTTAACAATTTATTTTTTGCAAATTCAAACCATCAAAAATAAAATTAATTTTTTACAAAACAAGAAGTCTATGCATCCAAATTACTTCTACAATTAGCATAACTACTATTCTTNTACATTATGTTTTGTTACAAGAAAAGAATATATTAAAATTGCTTCGAATAGTTTAACTCATTAATCCACCGGATGTAATAATTTTTTATTTAGTCTGGCGTATTTGGTCTTTGTTTTGTACTTTGGTTTTTGATTTTAGCCTTGATCTTGTTGGTTCGGTCTTGGACGTGGTTTTGCAATACTAACTTTTCCCCATCACTAGTGCCAATAAATTCAAGATACTCGAGTCTATGAAATGCCAGGTCCTTGAAGTTAAGAGCAAACGTGAACGGGTGCTACCTCACAGCAAAAATACTTATATTCCGTCAGAATCTATTTGAGTTGTCCTTTTCGTTACTCGTTCTTTCATACTACCTCTCCCCAATTATTTTGTTCTGAGTAATAAATTCAGCTAGTCTCTTTTATATTATTTTCTTAACATTTAAGCACTCCGCTCATGTGGTATTGGTAACTAATATTTTTTTTTGTTTCAGAAGGAAACCGTAATGGCATTAGCAAACAATTCATCAGAGGTGGTTCCTGACAACATTACAAGCAATGTGTTAGTCCAAGTCGTGTTCTATATTTTGTACAGCATAATTTTCATGTTAGGTCTCTCTGGCAATTTACTTGTTTGTTATATAGTTTATTACAATAAGTCTATGCAAACAGTAACGAATCTCTTCATTACAAATCTTGCATTGTCAGATATTCTGTTATGTTTGTTAGCTGTGCCCTTTACCCCACTTTACACATTCATAGGTCGATGGATTTTTGGAGAAGTCATCTGTCATTTAGTTCCGTATGCGCAAGCGACTAGTGTATATGTTTCCACGTTAACGTTAGCAGCCATCGCGATCGACCGATATTTCGTTATTTTGCACCCTTTGAGACAACGAATGAAAATAACAACGTGTTTGTGTGTTCTTTTCGGCATTTGGACATTCTCTTTATTAATAACGCTACCCTACGGTATATGGATGCAAATGAAAGTGCATGTAGATCGGGATGTATGCGAGGAAACTTGGCCAATTGAAAATTTAGAGAAAGCTTTTGGCACCTTTACGCTTGTAATGCAATTCGTTGTTCCCTTCTGCATAATTGCCTTCTGCTATCTGCGAATATCTCAAAGACTGAATCAAAGAGCGAAGACCAAACCGGGTAGCAAAACTGCAAGAAAAGAAGAAATCGAAAGAGAAAGGAAACGAAGAACTAATAGAATGCTCATCGCCATGGTAGCGATATTTGGATTCTGTTGGTTCCCACTGAATCTCATTAACGTCATTAACGATTTTTATGCATACGGTCCATACTTTCATCTGATGTTCTTTCTTGCCCACGCGATCGCAATGTCCTCAACGTGCTACAATCCATTTTTGTATGCTTGGCTGAACGAAAACTTCCGGAAAGAGTTCAAACAGTTTTTACCCTGTATGTTCACTGGTAGTTTAAATAGGTTTCGCAACGGTGACGAACACACACTAGACACACTTTTACATCCCAGTGCGGCAAACAATTCGCCGGCAATCCACTTAGAACCTAGAGAACCGACTGCCGAACGAATCACTTCAAAAATAGAAGATTGCAAGTTATAGATTAGGACTATTTGTGCGGTAAGAATCCAAGGAATTATACTTCTTCAGTTGCTTTTCTCGCTTGGCGCTTGGTGAAGGATTTTTGCGGTAAAACGGGTGTGACAAGTGCCACTGCTAACACTTTTTCTTTTTGTATTACTGTTTTATCATTACAAATGTTTATTGTGTTGGCTATTACCATCGGAGAGCTTTCGTGTTCTTTAATTAACTTCAATACTACAAAGTAAATTTTCACACAAACGTCTGTTACATACAGTGCAAATACGAAAATAGAATACTGTTGCGATAATTTATACGGTAGGTAACTACAAAGGGCGTCTTGTTCATTAAATGTTGAACTTAATTGAATTGCTGCATCCATGTCACCAGCGTAATTAAGTGTACAGCAAAAGATTTGTCAACTGCTATTAACCGTTTTTATTTATTTATTTTCTGTAAATGAAAACGAAGAATATGTTACTTTGTTATATTTATTTCCCTTTGTTTCTGTCAAGCAATGGCAAGAGTACGAACAAAAATAAAACATTCAAACAAAGAAGTTCATGGTGGTCAGTATTTTTTCGTATTTATTTCATCAAATGCTATAGAAACTGGTTTTAGTAACTTAAAAAATCATCAACCACCCGTTTTGAAATTTTTGAAGTGAAACTTCTTTGGGCTCAATGAGAGTAAAATCTCAAGGCCATGAAACGACACGTTTTGCAACGTGCGAAGCGATAGGCTATGAGAATAGAAAGGCGCGCATATGGGTGTTATAGTCAGCTGTTAGTGACCGGCATCTCATATATTATAGTATACTGTGTATTCACTATACTATAATGCTAAATTAATGTTTTGGTTATACCTGTGTAGTTACATTACGGTAAGTGTATTACACTAAATGTTTATTTAACAACAATTAATATTTATTTAAGAGTGAGTATTATTATGTATTCATTCTAATTCCTTGTAGTTATTGAGAGTTTACGGTTTCTTAAGAACTTGGAAAAATAAACGGAGGAGAAAAAAAAATTGACCATTTTTTTATTATTGAATTACATAAAAACGTATCAAAGTAATACTCTTTTGTGGACTAAAGATAAAATATGTTGGAAAACATAAATCCTGAAAATTCTCTTACTCTCTCTTTCACCAATCATTACTTATTCGTTATAAAGGTATACAGATCGCCGCCGGTTTTTTATTGACTTCCATAGAGTCCTCTGTTCTCCTATTCTTTCTGATACCTCTACATTTACTTGCCTCATTGTCCTAACATTTCACGCCCCGACTCGTGAAATATTGCACCTATCCCTATTACACTTATTGATGACATCCCCCGAGATAGTCCCCGCGCGGACATCCGAATGGGGGACTAGTTTACGTCTGGAGTGCTTTACCCCAGAGGACGCCATCATTTAATTTATAATTTGTACGTTTTACTCGGGATCATAATGTGGTGGTTTCCCTTTGCCTTCCACATTGCAGTATTGTGCATCAGAGTGCCATAACGATCCTCGTGATCTCTGCCACCCTGAGTACTGAAAGAGGTGCTGCCCTATTTCCGACACTTGTCTTAGTCTGTTTTCTCTTTAAGAATACCCACCCCCATTATGGTTGAACCTATGGTCCGACTCTCTAAATCATCGAAACTCGCAAGCCGATCCACCCACTTTAGTTTGTACAAAAGTTTCGTCAAAGTTCAAGTCTAGTCGAATCGGAAAAATGTGGAACGCTTATAGTAAATACATAAAAATCATATGTATCAAGAAATTTTTGAAAAAATACAAAATTCGCGATACTTTTTGAACAGACCTCGTATGTGTGACATATGCGTTTGTGTTTGTTTTGATTTGTAATTCCTCTTTGCAGTTTTGTATGGTGCAAGCGTAAATTTTTTGACAAAACTAAACCAATATTGCGTACTGGTCCGCTCGAAATATGGTGTTTAGTAATTTGTTAATGCAATAGATTCAAGCCGACCTTTTTTTAAAAATACTATTATAATATACAATCTAAAGAAGTTTCACTTCTTGAAATCCAAAGCGCATAACAGTACGTTAATTAATCGGTGTAGAGGAGAATGAAACACTGTCTATTCTGTTTGTTTTGGGTGTGAATAATTGAATGATGGAATGAATGTATCGGTTGTGGTTGGTTTTCGATAAATGTTAAATTGAATTTTTAATGGCCGCGTCGGCCGAAACAAATTTGCTGAGTCGAATAAAAACAAGTGAAGTTTGTCATTTTGTGTTTTTTGAATTGTGTTTTATGTCATCTTTTATGTAAAATATCAAAGATTCATCGATACGTATTTTACCTATTGTATCTGTATTATACCACTGGCATTTTTACAATCTGAAACTGAACTTTACGCTAAATTTCGATTTTCAACTGTAGACATTATGTGGCATTTATAAAAAGAAGCCTTACCTTTTGCTTCCAAAAATTGAAACAATTCCTTCAAGATATGTGCATAAAAAAAGCGAAGGAAAATGTTTTGCTTCGAGGGTTTGCTTTAAAGTAAAAGGTTTTACATAATTTGTATTTATAAAAAGAAGCATCTGCTCAAAAACTAAAGGATTTGCTTCTAAAGAAAGGAATCTAGGTTCACAACCACTTTTCTCGCTCTTTTCAACTTTTCAGTAGATGCCCAGGCATCATACAGTTTGTAACGTAAAAATTTATGTATTTGTAGGACTGTTTTTATGTTAAAATCTATTTAAAAGGACTTGTATAAGTAATCTTTAGTTGTGTGATTCCAGTATTGTGCTTCTTATGGCTCATATAGTGCATTTACATACAAGCAAATACTACAAACCAACCGAGCGGCATGGCCTAGAGGTCTAGACCATTGCTTAGCATTCGGGAGGGCGCCGGTTCGATTCCGGGTCCGTCTGCCTTGGTCCAAGTTTTTCTGTGGTTTCCTTGGATCAGTTAGGCAAATGCTGAGGCAGTAATATTCCACAGATAATCTTTCATTCTCTTCTGTCTTCATTTCGTTCGTCTCAACTTTCTCACCCGAACCACCACCCACCCATTCCCACGATTCCTGAAAGCAGGCTGAAGAGGGCCTTCCGCCCTACCTTCCGGTATAGTCCGGAGGGACTGCCCGCCCACCAGCATTACTGGCTGGTGGAAATGAAACACCCAAAAGTTTTAAAGTTTACTACAAACCAAGACGTGCATCACGAGAATCAAATATTAAAACGTTATTTAGATTTGAGGAGGAGAATATCGTGTGGTTGACCGGACCACTTTCTTAGAGTATACAGTCGACTCGAGGGACTCTTAAAATGTTACGAATTATCGAGTGTTTGAAATAGCAAATGGTTCGAAATTTTTGAGAGAAAATAAATATTTTCATTTCTCTCTTTTCTCTTTTTGAAATTTGTAAGCCACCCTTCACTTGCCGCGAAGTTTTTGATCTTTAGAGAAGACGCGAACTCTTTTGCTTTTTCCTTTAACAAGTTTCCGCTAATAGACACTCTTTGTCCTCTACACTGTTTTAAGCAAATGACCAGGCTTTCTTCCAGACGAGGAAATTCACCTTTAGTAGTTCTTTTCCGTACTCCAGCAGTTTGAACAGCATAAATTTTCTCCTAATCATAACAAAAACAAAGGCTCGATGATACGATGATACAAGTTTTAACTTGCCTCAAAATGTATGTATATACATACAATCTTTCTGTCTCTTTCTCTCTGGAATTTTGAATTGTCGAGTGTTTGACGCCGATGAGTTCGAATTAATGCGTCGTTTTGTTACGTAGCAACGATTTTTTTCGTTCGAATTACCAAGTGCATAAAAATGTGTTGATTTAGTTCGAAATATAAAGAGATTTTGTAAGGAACTCGTGATAACTTTGAATTATAGAAAGGTTCGAATTATCGCAGGTTTGAATTAACCAGAGTCGACTGCATCCCGAAACACGTGGAGCAGCCGTGTAACCTGTGCAGAAAATGAAAATATTTCTGCGTTATTGTGCGAACAATTTTAAATTTGCTAACATTAAACACTACACAAGTAAATCAGGAATATATTAAACAAATAAAATAAACAGCTGTCATGGAACACACACACGTTAATTGCACAATGCAAATTTCAACTAGTTTCTCGAAATCGGTAGAGGCTAATTTGTACCTTTTACTTTATTAATCCGAAGCACTTCCCTTTTCCCATTTCGTTTACTTTCTGTTGCGATGTGACCTTTAGTTTGACCGGCGCAAAGTAGAAAAGAACAGCACTAGGTCAGAAAAGAAAGAAGACAGCTCTCGGCCAAACTCCTAACAGGTGAGAAGCGTATAATGTGTACAGTACTGCACGGAAAAGTTCATCATTTTATCCACTACAATTGCATTGCTCAATGTGCTGTTATTGGTACCATTTATACTGGAAATGTCAACGAGATGTTTATTTATATTTGAAGACATATTAAAGGCTTTAACGCTTGGTTTCGACTCGCACTACTATTCATGATTGAACAAAACTTTTAGCAGGTACTGTATGAAAAAGTATGTTTAATGAACAAGAGCCGAGAGTATAATGACCTTTTTCCTCCCTACCTTCTGCTTCTACCTTTTACTTAAAAGTAAATACTTTATTTTTATAAATACGGCCTATTGAAGTAACTATTCAATTTATTTGATCCAACAATACGGAAAAAGAAAAGTTTGAACTTTGTGAGAATTATAGGTTCGCATATTTATTTAACATTCGAAATTGAATAAGATTTTCCTAACCCTCTTATATCCCTGTTTGTACATAAATATTCTTTAAAATATACGATTCCATAAATAAATCGTAAGAGCCGTTATCCATAATGTGATTCACGACAATAACAGAAATTATGAAGTTTTTGTGTGGTGGAGAAAAAATTCTGAAATAACCTAAATAAAGGATGTCGTAAAAGCAAGAGAAAGCACTCAAGAAAAGATATGATAAATAATAGTATTATGTAAAGGATGTACTGTCAGGGAAGATTATCTTTGATGCAATATACATATATTCTTTCAACACGTTGTGTGTCACTACAATGGATTGCGTGATCAAATAACCAAATATTACTGTTAATTGTTAAAAACTTCCGCAAATACATTTACAGATGTAGGAACTTAAAGTGTATTCACCTGAATGAGTTTTTTAAAACGCAGTAACGCATCTAGTTTTGTTTTTAGCAACAGTATGAATTACTAAAAATTTTGATTCTGAATTCAAAAATAAAGAGAAAAAGTGTAATTGAGAAACAAAATATTTATTCCTGTATTCAAATATATACACAAAAACTGAAACAAAATTCTAAAATAGAATGTCAATAAAACATAATAAGAGGTAAAACAAAAGCAATAAACAAATATAATTCAATCCAGACAAAATAAAATAGAAACAAGGCTCAAAAAGAGTACATACATACAAATAGAATTCAATAAACAGAACATTGAACTACATAGTATCCGTATTACTGATGGTGAATAATACATCAATTCAAACAACTGTTGGTAGGTATTTCGTAAATCATGTTGCCCTTGGCTGGCGCATTCACTACGTCATCAAGGTCTTTGAAGAAACCTTCCCTCTAAAATATCATTATCAAATTTTCGTAAATGTATATAATCAATGTTACAATTATCAAACATGTATTAGAACTTGAAGCGAGTTTGTATTTTTGCTATCATTTGCATTTTGTTAACACAGGGTTAAATAGTTAAATGTTCCACAGTGAAAGTAAAAAACACATTTCGTTCCACTTCACTTTCACGTGTTCTTGTTACTTCTTCACATATACGGACCAATTTCCTCTCATTAGTCAAAGTGGGATGTTTTTACACTAAATTGAACAAATTCCGTATTTTTTTGTTATAAAATATTCACTTTTCATGTGTGTGTAATTGTTGTTTGGTGTCATGATAATTTTGCACAATGCTTTGAAATTTTTCTTTTTTTTGACGTGACAACGTCTTATAATTCGATGGAGCCGGCTGCACGTACGAAAAAACATGACTCATGTGGCGTTACCTCGCTCTGAGGCGTTCCATTTAAGGCTTGAAGTGCAAGCGAGAGCGCGGAACGAGCGACAAAGAGGCACAATCGGCCTCCGCGTTCGGCAGCGTTAGACATCTGTCTCTCTTCTACTTGAGTGAGCGATGCGTCCGCGTGGACAGCTGCTATACAATAAAACATTTCCATTCACCTCCTTCTCTATATTTCTTTTAAAAAATGAAACCATTCCATCAGTATTTTTTATGACGTTGTCACGTTCAACTATCGTCAGTAAACCGACTTTACAGACAACCGATTTTTTTTCTTGTTTCTCGAAGGATCACTTCTTATAGAGGAAAAACTTGAGTAGATTGAACAACTAAATTTATTTACAACTTCTCATACAATACAAAAGGAATTTAACTCTACATTTGTTTGGCAAATTTTGTCGTAAAAACGGTTTCTTTATTGATTTACACAAAGTTATGACGTTTTTTTTGTTATGACTGTTGAACCCATAACATCATGAACTCTTTGGCTATATCAGTATAATCATGCATGGGTTTACCTATCCTGTACGTCATGGTTCTAAAGAACCTATGTTGAATTGTTTCAATGTCCCTGTTGGGATGATCACACAGGACTCGCATAAGTAACAGTAGATCTGACATAAGCAAAGTAATGTTTGTTTTTTTAAGTTTTCAAAAGTTTGAAGTCACTTGATAAGCAAAAAATAAAAAAAGAGTTTTAGATGCTCTGCAGGTAATCTATTGAATGTGTGAAGTGAATTATAATTTACTATGAATAGCTACCCCATCTAATCCATTTATATGTAAATAAATCCAGATGTTTGTAGTTGTGATCGATTTTTCCGGTATTCGACCCTTAAAAAAAGCTACTTACTGCGCATTTAAAAACATTAAACGTTAGCCCTGTAATGGGTAGCTACCCCACCAAGGCATTAATGTCTTTTTCATGTTTTTGAGAGTCCTCGATTGACTCAATTGTTCTAAATAATTTCCGATCGTCATACATAAGTATGTTTGAATTAAAAGTTAAATTAATAATTGAACCAATAGCAACGTTAAAGGTGTATAGTGTGAGCCTTGAGGAACACCTTAAATCCAAATTATAAGATTTAAATAGTCGATGGTATTTCTTCTTAAACGATATGCAGTGTCTGTCAAACCAATATGTGCTATCAAATCTATTGAATTGAGTATTTCGTAATTGAATGTTTTTATTATTGAGAAAGACATGGAAGTGATTTCAAGTCACGATTAGCACTAGTATCATAGGATTCAAAAATTATTTATTTATTCATGAATATCAATTTTGTCACCTTCAAAGTAATCCCCACAAGATATTATACACATGTTCCAACGTTTTTTCCAATCCTCGATCCTATTTTTTGTGATCTGCTTCACCTCCTCCTTAGATGCCGTCTTTATCTCCTCAGTTGTACCGTAGCGCCTCCCTTTCATGGGCCTCTTCAGTTTCGAGAATAAGAAAAAGTCACAGGGGACTGGATCTGGGAAATACGGTGGCTGTAGCATTATTAGGTGTTGTTTTTGGTCAATAATTCGCGTACAAGCAACGATATGTGAGCAGAGGCGTTATCATAGTGCAAAAGCCAATTTTTGTTCTTCCACAAATCTGGGCGTTTCGGGTGGATTGTTTCCAATAAATTGCGCATAATTTGCAGGTAATATTCCTTATTGACCGTTGTACTCTGTGACAAGAATTCTATCCACCACGCCCCTTAAATAAAAGGAAACTGTCAGCAAATCCATCACATTCGACCTAACTTGGCGCTCTTTTTTCGGTCTTGGCTCGTGCGGCAGCTTCCATTGGAATGATTGAGCTTTGGTTTCCACGTCATAACCATTAACCCATGATTCGTCACCACTTGTGACTCTCTGGAGCAAATTTGTCCAACAGCTCCTTAGCAATGTTACTGCGGTGCTGTATTTGGCCGAAATTGAGCAATTTTGGTACGAATTTCGCGGCGACCCGTCTCATGCCAAAATCGAAAATCGATTATACGTAATCCGCGGAATTTCAAAATTCGCGATACTTTTTGAACAGATCTAGTACATGCAGCGGAGTTGAGTATCTATATGCAACCATGGACAACAATAGGTAAAGTTGGCGGCAAGTACGACATATGTGAAAATGTACATTTGGTTACATTGAATATACGTGTCGTGCACGATTTTTTAATACATATCAGACTGTATTTGCGACATTTTTTTCTGCAACAATTTTAATATCGAATCGCAACAATGTGAAAGGATTCACATTAAATGCATGTACTTTGGATATACTAGGGTCAATTGAAAAGTCCCCGGCCTGACACATAGATGGCGGCACCAGAACTAAATCCATATGATTTTCAGTTAGTCCTGTAATCGCACCTTATAAATGATACTCCTTTTTTGACGTTTACACTTTTTAATTAAACGAGTACAAAAGTGGTTGCGGCTGCTACTATTCCTCTTATTCTTCGTCTTATTTTCTTGTTAATCACAATACGACATCTCATTATATTTTTAGCAAAATCATAACAACCAACAAACAAAATTTATAAGCAACTTGATAAAAAATAAATAAGAATATAAAAACGCTAACATGAAATTGCTTGTATGTCTGGACTAGAAAAATACTCACCGTAATAACTTAACAAGATAGCGTTCCTGGTAACCATTGTTCATCGCGCAAATTCTAGGTCAATTATCATGTAACTAAATTTTGCTTGGGAATTCTTGCGGCTACAAATAAATGCGTATTGTATTTGTACCTTATGGCTTTCTGCTCTCTTTTAATCATATTTTAAATTATTTTTCTGTTTGATTTCATCTTATTACTTCTATTGTCGTGCAAGATTCATTCAAAAGATTAAATTTCTTTCGTCTTTTTTCGTTGTGACGTAAAATAATTCTGAGATTCCGATACGTTTCATCCATCTAGTCCTTTCTAGTTTCTATTCCTTAACCAACCTTAATCCCCACCTATTTACAGGAGTCCTAAAAGAGGCTAACAGTAAGTTCCGTCCTACCCGCCCTTTTATGCCCATAAAGGTGTATGAAAATAATTCCCAATCCCCATTTAACCCCGTATCCTATTGTGATGTCAGGAGTAAGAAAAAAACGCATCCATTTAGTCTGGATTTTTATTATTTATTATGTATACATACTAACAGAGGGTTTCGACAACGTTCTAACTCACTCCTAGAATCACGCTGACCCTTAAGTACATTTTTTCCGGTAAAACTAATAATTTCTTAATAAATAATTATGTTATTATAAACTTTGAAACATCATAGAGTTTGCATAAAAGCATTGTGTTGGTCAAGCCAATAATTCCGTGGAACGTTTACATTTTCGCTTACTATCTTCAATTAATAGAAATGAAACTCGATAAAGATTTAAATTTTTTTTTAACGTTTGTTTCTTTGTTTTCTAAGTAAACTGTAAACAATTTTGAATTTTTCCATGTTCTCCATTATTAATTCAGGTTAGATACATTTGTTTGGTTACACCTTTCATTTGTTGTTTTATTTTACTGCGTTATTATTCTCCTTGGCGTTNGGTGATCGCCGAAACTGAGGCCTATTTTGAAGCAAAGGACAAATCGTACTACAAAAATGGTATCGAAAAGTTGGAGGATCGCTATAATCAGTGTATCACCCTTGAAGGGAATTATGTTGAATAAAAAAAACGAATTTTGCAAAAAAAATGTGTTTTACTATTTTAGGCTGGGGACTTTTCAATTGACCTGTTACTTTTGTGTCGTTATGATTTACGACATGCAGTAAATCGTGTGGTTATCGCACTGTGTGACAGTGGCCTAAGTACCCTAAGTAGGGTGCGTTACAGCTCCGGTGGCAGTGAGCATGTTAAAAAAAAATTAATTACTCGCAAAATACAAACAATGGTGTTGGAATTTTTTTTTATGCTTTTCTTAATCGTATTCTTGTTTCAAGCAAAATGTTTGAAGTGAAATTTTAGCTGCAGCAATTTTTATCTAGAATAGCAGCAGAATATTATTTTAAATAAACCCTGGGATCATTAATCTTCGTTTATTCCTATCTCTTAGATATCACATTTTGTAAAGTGCCATTCATTTTTTGGTATAAATGCAAATTATTCGTCGATAGCGACATCAATCTCCTCTTTTTATATAAAAATGATAAACGCTGTTCACTTACCACTCATCAGAGGTTTATTGAGTTACGTACCGAACCTTAATCTTATTTGTTCTAGTAAGAAAATCATTAGTTTATAGACATAAAAATATAAATAAAATGTTGTACTGATGAAAAGAAGCTATAAATGAATACTATACTATAACTGTACTGACAGGTTAAAAAGCTATCAGAATTAGATCATCTTAGGTTTGAAGAATACTTCATTTACTTTCTGTAGCGATGTGCCCCTTCCAACGTCTTGGATTCGCGCTGGCAAAATCGTAGGTAAGGAGAAAAAAGCTCATTATACTCTCGACTCTTGTTCATTAAACATACTTTTTCATACGGTACCTGCCAAAAGTTTTGTTCAATCATGAATAGTAGTGCGAGTCGAAGACAAGCGTTAAAGCCTTTAATATGTTTTCAAATATAAATAAACATCTCGTTGATATTTTCAGTAGTAGTTGATACCAATAACAGTACATTTGAGCAATGCAGTTGTAGTGGATAAAATGATCAATTTTTCCATGCAGTACTGTACGGCTTATACGCTACTCACCTGTTATGAGTTTAGCCGAGAGTTGTTTCCTTTCTTTTCTGGCCTAGTGCTGTTCTTTTCTACTTTGCGCCGGCCAAACTGAAGGCCACATCGCTACAGAAAGTAAAATGTACATATACTAATATAGAGTCCAAGCCCCTCTTTTCTCTTCTGAGAAGAAATATCTTATTCTATGAGATACTTATGTTGATTTGATTATCAGATTTGTTCTAGTTCTTGTGGATACATCAAATGTTGAGAATATACCATGTTATTTCGGGAAATGTTGTTTTCTAATGATAATAATGATCGTCTGTAATCGAAGCAAAAATGAAGCAAGGCGATTATTTCAAATAATTTGTCAAATATCCACCAATTAATTTAATGGTGCTAATCAGCATTGTTAATGTTATAATATCAATGGTTAATTGCATTAGTCAACCAATTACTTACCTACTTTTGCAAGCCTACGAAATGAGTAGAACTACTTTTGAGATAGTATTAAAAAATGTTATTACTAAAACATTTATATCCAAGTTAAAAATTTATTTTCACGAATATATTTTAATAATTTTACAAATGTAGAGTTCAGGTGTCTTTTCTTTTATAATTGAGATCTATGACATCTCCTCATACCTAATCATCACGTAGAGGTCCGAGACACTTGAACCACATTTTGAATTAACTTATTTTAAAGTCAAATTTTTGGTAGTATCTAACATTATGAAGATTTTATATCTTTTATGCTAATAGTTCGAAATGTGGTGTTATAGGCGAATGATGAGGATAACGTGGGTAGAAAAGGTTAGAAATTAAGAGGTATTAGAAAGAATAGGACAGAGGACTCTATTGAAGTTAATAAAAAATAGGCGAGATAGACTGGTAGGACACCTTCTCAAGTATAAAGGTCTAGTCAGAGACATATTAGAGGCAGAAACGGGAGTTAAGAGGAGTAGAGGTAGACCTTGATTAGATTACTGTTCGGAAATAGTTAAGGATGTGGGTTCTTCTAGTTTTAGCGAAATGCAAAGATTAGCTCAGGATAGGAAAGAGTGGAGGTAGTGTCCAACCAGCCGTAGCACTGACGACTTTATGATGATAATGCTAACAGGAAAATTAAAATTATCATTACATTTGGTTAATATTCAATATTTCAAGTATAACGGTAGAGCTGAACAATATCAACGAGAGACGTGACCTTAGTATCATTTTGTACTGTTAAACTGAATCAATGTGATAATTTTGGTAAGAATATCAAAATAATTTTGGTAGAAAAATCAGGAACAAAAGTATTGAAAACAACGGAAACTTCTTAAGGAAAATGTTGCCAAGAAAAAAAGATAATTCTTTAAAATCGGGACAAATGAATTACTTTTTTTGCTATTCTTTTTACTCCATGTGCGTATTTTTGAGACTTCGTGCACAAGCGCATGTCTATCATATCATCCTTTTTACAAATTAAGAAATACCAACTTTCATTATCCACATCTTCAGGCAGGGAATCATAAGACTTGTCTAGTAAAGAGACAGTTTCACTACATTCACCTTCACTTGAAACTTCCTGCCCTTATCTTTTTTTTTTCTTTTTTTTAAACGTAATGTTTTCAATTCGTCGTCGTACGGATTTTCATTCTTATCTGGAGTTTCAGTCAATATTCTCGTTTTACCAGGCTTTCTACTTTGTTGTTTGCTTCTTTTGGGTCCAGCTCTAGAGAAAGGTTCCTTTATTTCGGGGGTAATAATAGACGGTCCACCACTTCGGGTTGCAGAAGTTGAACGGTAACCTAAAACATTTAGTTTTGAATTGTTGGAAATATTTCCTTTATACTGTGTGGTCTGTTTGCCACTTCTGAACTTAAGACTTTCTAAGCCTATTGTGTATTTGCTTCAATAGAGAACAAGGGAAAGATTTCTTTTACAAACGAGGGAATGTTGTATCTAGTAACATTTTTTCCTGGACTGGATAACATCCAGTTGGTCATAGAAATACTGTCTTTTGTTTTAAACTGCCACGTTCAATGGCAGCATTTTATTCTAGCAATGGAGAGGTAAAGTCAATAAGCTCACACCATTATCTGTAGCAAAATTTATGATATTTATTCCTGCATGACTTTCATGATTGTCTGGTATCAAACAGGTAAGATGCTCCTTAGATGAATATGAGCATTTTACAATTTTGAAGGAACTTGTTTAGGTCATCCATCCTCTTGGATGATTGTCGGCATCAGATCCTTTTGAATCATCTAATAAAAGATTCTCACTATATTTCACCCTAGGAAAGGTGAATGTTCTATGCTGTTATCAGTAGCTGTTATTATTATATTCTCCTGGTCTTCTCAGTTTGCACTGGTAACAATGAGTAAGTGAAGACGGGCTAATGCCAAAGAACCTCACTCACATCTTTTGGGATATAGAAACCAATTTTTTGTTCTTAAAATTTAGGGAGCTAACGGTTCTTCTTACCCTAAAATATGATCAGTGAGTATTAAAAACTCTGCTTCTTATTTAACCTGTTGTGTTTTCTGAAAAGGGGGATATGTCAGTACTGTTAAGAAATCTACGCACTATTCCGCATGTATCAAGGATTACCGATTTCTGTAGACTTATGTACGTAAACTTATGCAGTTTCAACTCGGCTAGGCTAGCGTGTAATGTTTTAGGTATAACGCCTATTGATGATATTATTATTGGAATAATTCGAACTGTGTTCTGATTCCACATGTCTTTTATTTCATCTGCTAATGGAATATATTTTTGAATTTTCTCAATATGTTTTTGTTTAAGATTTTCAGTGTTTGGTACTGCAACATCTATTAGATAGGTCGTTTTAGTGTCTTTGATGGTCAGTGTGATATCAGGTCTGTTATGATTAACTGTTTTATCTGTAATTACGTCTCTATCCCAATATA
>NW_020439094.1:224926-235959 GCF_000699045.2 Agrilus planipennis
GAAGAAGTAATCGAAGCTGTAAATGGTTATTTTGAGGAGCTTGACGAATCAGTCTATAGAGATGGCATTAATAGACTGGAACACCGCTATGAGAAATGTATCAGCCTTGGAGGAGATTATGTTGAGAAATAAAAAAAAAAAATTTTTAAAAACCTTGTTTTTCTTGGTCAGGCCGGAAACTTATCAATCCACCCTCGTATTTTTCATAGTTTTTTGTTTTTATTATTTTGTCCTAAATCGCTATCATGAATCCCTCAGTTTCTGAGAAAATGTGTCCTTTTTTTAACTACATATTAGAAGTTTCTGTATCTACATGTTCCTGCTGTTGTTGGTTCGGGTATTTTCCATGAAGCACTTTTGATTTCCACATTTCAATTTTTAATTTTTCTTTTATAATTTTGTTCTCAGGATTAAAATCTACATCATTAAGGTTTAGTGATGTACTAGAGGTTGAAATGACACATATTGAATTATGTAACGAACTATCAGCACTTCTTGCTCTAAAATATGACCGCAAATTAATAATCTGTTTGTAATGTAGATTGTTAATATCAGTTATTCCTCTTCCACTTAACTGTCTTTTGATTGTAAACCTTTCAACAGCAGAGTGTATGTGGTGCATGTTGTATTTGTTGCACTTAGTTCTAGTTAGTCTATTAAGTGAGTCTAAATCAGTATCAGACCAACGAATTATCCCGAAGGAGTAAGTGAGTACCAGTATTATTATACTATACTTGATTGTAATAGAACAACTTTATTTAAATAATAACGTGGATATGTCATTCAAAATAATATATAAAGAAAAGAAAAACGTGTACTGTATACAAAATCAGAATAATAGTTTATAGCATATGTTACAGCAAAATCAATATCGCCGGTACAGCAATACGGCGAGAGTTCATTTGAGTCCAGTTCGCAAAAATGCACCAGCAGTATGTGCACCAGTGATGCTAGGCTTTCACACTACCAAAAATCCTGTAGATTTTCTTTCATAATGTTAAACTGCTTTAATACGATACATATAATTCTTTCATCTTATTTATATAGATCACTGAAATATTGCTCGAAATTCCGCAAGTTTATCGATCGCTTTTCTCTAAGACCGAGCGGCATGGCCTAGAGGTCTAGACCATTGCTTAGCATTTGGGAGGACGCCGGTTCGATTCCGGGTCCGTCTGCCTTGGTCCAAGTTTTTCTGTGGTTTCCTTGGATCACTTAGGCAAATGCTGAGGCAGTAATATTCCACAGATAATCTTTCATTCTCTTCTGTCTTCATTTCGTCCGTCTCATCTTTCTCACCCGAACCACCACCCACCCGTTCCCACGATTCCTGAAAGCAGGCTGAAGAGGTCCTTCCGCCCTACCTTCCGGCGTAGTCCGGAGGGACTGCCCGCCAACCAGCACTAGTGGCTGGTGGGAATGAAACAACCAAAAGTTTTTTTTTTCTCTAAGCTGTGTCTATCATCAAATCGAAGACAGTTGACTAAAAATCTAAGATGTATCTTCATCAAGTAACACTTTGACGAATACTTCACTCATTTTCATCACGTCTGCACAATAAAACAAGCGAATGAGTGCCTTCGCTGTCTTTACTAAACGAAAGTTTATGAAGTGTTGTTGTATGTTTGCCATCATCGTCTGCTTTTTAGAAATATGTAAATCTCTGGAATTTTATTTCCTTATTCATATATTCTGTGATTTTTCGAAAAATTTCACCAGTAAAACAGCTTCCAGGCTTCTATTCCAGATTTTATTTACTTAACTTTATTTTTATTTTCAGACAAATGTAGAACCAAATGTTTTTGTTGTACGATGAACTCTTCCTCTATAGCCTGACCATTTGAACCAATTTTTCCCTTTTAGTTTAGTGGAAACCTTCAAAGTTTTGAGTTTGCCTTGTTTCGGACGCTCTACTTTTACTTACGGTAGAACCCGAATAGAATGGAGTAGGAGAAACTGAGTGATCTTCCTTATCGTCAGATTCCTCATTTTCTTGAGAAATATTCGTATTCTGCTACACTGGGTACGAGTGTTCCCCAAGTAGCATTCCAGGGCTATGAACTAACGAACACCCAACCACAACGCTGCCTTTGGTCGGTGATCACAAGCAAATGACAGTGCATATAGACATACAGCACATAAACAAACAAGGCGTTTTCATTGATTATTTTACACCGGACAAAATACATTTAGTAGACCCTTTTTAGCATAATATTGTAGCTCGCTATTTATAGGTTATAATGCTACCTTTAGTTTAAGAAATGGACAAAATGCGTATAGCAAGTCCTTAAATAAAACATTATAATGCAAAAATTCCCATGAATTTTTTGAAACGTGCGTTAGGGTATCTGTATCTGTAATTCTGTTTTATTCAGAGTTTAAAAAGTGTATATATACAGGGTGTCCCATTTAAAATAATTAAAAAAACAATCATGGCTTCCTGACACAAAATACAACAAAAAAGTGTTACTTATACAATTTTTCAATCAAGTGATAGTTGAGCTCGCAAATCGTCTTTGTAAATTTGAACATACAATTTGTTTCATTACGGGCCTGGATCTAGGTGACTAACGTCGCTCAGCTGATCTAGTGTGGATGTAACAAGTACCTATCGGGAAGAGGCCGAATGCACTTCCACGTTGTAAAAAAAAGTAAAAGTGAAAAAGAAAAGCGTACCTTTTATAAAAAATTTTGAAATTGTCCGCCATTTGCTTCAATGCAACACTGACAGCGACGTACCCACTTGCTGCGAATTTCGAATTATACGATAGGCATTGGTAATGTAACTCACCACCAACTGACGGTTGAATAAAAACCCTACTAGAATGCACTATCACACTACTAATTGTCCTTATTGTAATAGTCTTTTATGAAATGACCACTAAATAAATAAACTAACTCTAACAAACAAGTAAATTCCACAACAATCCAAAGCGAACTGAACAGCGTGTTAGAAACTACAACATTATGTGTATTTATTCCAGTCACTTCCAACAGTGTAATTATACGAGGATATATCTATATTTAGCTTTTTACATTTAATGAAAACAAAATAACCAACTTGGTCCTTCTGGACACATCCTTGTATTACTCTGTTTCAAAATTTAAAAGTGTTATAACATTTTATGTTCCAAATGCCCATAGGAATCTGTGGTATAAATATTAATTATTATAACTGGGACAACCTATGTATACACACATTGCTCTGAGAAGTAAACTGCATTTAAGCGATTTATATGTTTACGTCTTTTCAACCCTAATCATATGAGCTAATTTTGTGAGTATATTATACAAATATCGTATTCTTTTGATCATGTTTGTTATAGCTTCAAGTTCCGCTCCTACTTAAATCTGAAATATAATATCAAAAGAAAAACATAATACATTCGGGTTCGGCTACGTAATAAGGAATCATTCGACAGTTCTAACCTTTTGAGGTCTAGAGTGGAATTAAAGATATAACGAATACATAATGTAATATGAAAACGTTATCATCCTTTTGGCTTCTCTGTAGGCAGGTGAAAAGTAATAAAATGGTTCTGTAAAGATATGAAAGGAAAACGTTAGATTCGTCTTAAATATAGATATACTAAAAATTACTTCTGTCAGAGTGACGTAAGTACAAGGTGTTTCTGTAATAAGCTTGAATGGTGTTAATTAGATGTAATAGGAAATCGCATGATGAGTAAAGCAGCGTCATTAAGTTGAAATTTGAAGCCGGTCCTGGGCGTGAATTGACAACATACCTATAAAGAATTTGCGATAACAACTAATCAACTGCATCGATGAAGAATATATAAGTGATTGTGTTTTGTTTCAAGTGATGATGATGTTTTATTTTTTACACTTCGACATGGTATTAGGAACTCGAAAGAAAGAAGAAATTAACGTTGGGTAGGCATTAATTGGTAAATCAGTATCCTCTGGATAGGTGACAGTAATTTTATTAAAATTCCAAACCACCATTGAGAAATTGCCAAGATACGTTACCTTTTTTTTGACATGGGTATTTCGCCAATAGCCTTATCCTCCCATTAGAAAAAATTAATTACAACACCGGTAAACAAACACACACACGTACGTACATGCACTACAAAAAAAAACAGGTTCAACTCAGTTAAATAAACATTTGCTGTAATATAACTGCACAGATGTAAACAAAAAATTAATTTAGTACTATAGTATAGTAAATATACTTTATATTATAATATATGAGATGCCGTTCACTAACACCTGACTGTAATACCGAAAAACGTTGCAAAACGTGTCGTTTCATGGACTTGAGATTTTACTCTCATTGAGCCCAAAGAAGTTTCATTTCAAAAATTTTTGAGTTACGCATCATCAGTCACACTAATCACACACAATCTAATCTAACAACAAATAACAAACAATCATCATCATCATAAGGTCGTCAGTCCTAAGACTGGTTGGACACGTACCTCACTCTTTCCTATCCTGAGCTAAACTTCGCATTTCCCTAAAACTAGAACAGCCCACATCCTTAAATATTTGCGAACAGTAATCTAATCTAGGTCTACCTCTATCCCTCCTAACTCCTATTTCTGCCTCTAATATGTCTCTGACTAGACCTTCATGGCTATAAGGGTGTCCTACCAACCTATCTCGCCTATTTTTTATTGACTTCCATAGAGTCCTCTGTTCTCCCATTCTTTCCAATACCTCTTCATTTCTAACCTTTTCTATCCACGATATCCTCATCATCCGCCTATAACACTACATTTCGAACGCTTCTAATCTTTTCTTTTCCGCCGCGCCCACTGTCCATGTTTCGCACCCGTACAATGCCGTGCTCTAAACATACACCTTTAACAACCTTTTTCGAATTTCTAAATTAGCCGTTCGCGAGCGTAGAAGTGACTTCTTTTTATTAAAGGCGACACGACCCTGCGCTATTCTCTGCTTTATATCCCTACTACTCCTTCCATCCTGACTTATCTGACTTCCTAGGTATCTAAAATCAGCTACTTCTTCTATACATAAATATAAAAAAAGTACAATACGGATGCTGCTAACTAACAACTGACATAAGGCTGCGCAATGCCGTATGTGTGTTTACGTGAACCTGCCAGGGTCGGACTAGCTTTTGCTTGTAGGTTGAGATACGTTTTTCTCGAAAACGGTAAACTTTTGAACCGCCAAACGTTTACTCAATTTTCTTGTTTTATAGTGCCCTGTCATTTCCTGAAAACTTACTACTTATTATTTAAGAAACACTCTGTGTATCTTGCTTCTTGATGTAGACGTAATGAATGTGGGTAAGTTTTGCTTGATATTGAAAAGTAGAATGCCTTTGACTGTGCCACAAAGGCAACAAAATGTATGTTTGTTATCTGAGACGTTACGTTGCCATAAAGAAAACAAAAATACATAATCGCAGGGAATTTGAGCCTTGAATAATGGAACCGTGTAATTTAGCAACGCCCTCGCAGTTTTATGCAATCAATATTGCTCAAAATCTGATCAACCCTTCTTTGTTTGACGTTGATTAAGCTTTTTTAACTACATTGTGTATTAATTAAGCAGACCTTGTCTGAAAGTTAACCAGTTTTTAGGCTGAAAATGACAGTAGGAGGTGACTAAATATTTCAACGAAAAGATTATTTAAGGTGACTGAAGAAAGCTAAATCGTTGATGTTGTTTAGAAAAGCTAAACGTATTTAATCTTCTTACACAAACAACAAGGTACTTCATTTTATGAATAAACGACAAAAAGATGCTACATGAAAGATTATTAAACGACGCTTTTAAGATTTTGATAATTATTTTTAAAAACATAATTAACAAACATGATAAATCAAGAAACTTAAGAATCATACATAAACAAGTAAGAAATATAACAAAATAATTTATACATGTAGGTAAGTAACATTACAATAACAACAATATTAATCAAAGAGAGGCTAGTAGGTCTTTGTTGATTTATGCTAGATCTTAAATGATTTTTAATTAATCTTAATTTTGAAAAGCTTCCTTCACCTTTTGTGACAGTAACAGGCAAAATAATGATAAATAAAACATACCCATGGATTTCTATTCAATCCACTGGGAAGTTAACCGTGTGGACCTCCCATGTTGCACCTAGACCACCTTTTTAGATAATGTATTAAAAGCTTTTATAAACACTGAAAATATATGGAAGTGTAAACATCTACAAAACTTCCTATCTGATCCTCATTTTACGTTTTGGGTATTATCAATGTTATTTCATCATCATCATGAGGTCGTCAGTCCTAAGACTGGTTGGACGAGCACCTCCATTCTTTCCCTTCTTCGCATTTCCCCAAAACGAAAACTATTATTAACTATTTGCGAACAGTAATCTAATTTAGGTCTACCTCTACCCCTCTAACCCGCCTAATTTCCGTTTCTGCCTCTAATATGTCTCTGACCAGAACTTCATGCGTGAAAATGTGCCTTACCAACCTATCACGCCTATTTCTTATTGACTTCCATAAAGTCCTCTGTTCTCTTATTGTTTCTAATACCTCTTCATTTCTAACCTTCTCTATCCACGGTATTGTCATCATTCACCTGTAACACTACATTTCGAACGCTTCTAACCATTTCTTTTCCGTTGCGCCCACCGTCCATGTTTTGCACCCGTATAGCTCCACGCTATTTTTTTTTCGAATTTCTCAATTAACCGTTAGCGAGGATAGAAGTGACTTTTTTTAATGAAGGCGACACCACCCTACGCTATCCTCTGCTTTATATCCTAGGTATCTAAAATCAGCCACTTGTTTTAATTTTTCGTCTCCTATCTTTATATTCGCTCTTCCCAATTTTTTTTTCCCTTGCATACCAGTATTTTTCTTTACTTTTATTTATGTTCATACAGTATTGTTTTGTCAATACCGTATCCATTTTATTTAAGGCTATCTCTAACTCCTCCTTGCTAGATGCTAATACTGCTGTATCATCTGCAAATCTAGGCATACTCATCTTTTTCTCTGTAAATGTCATTTTAGTATACCAAAAAATGTTTAAAAGTCTCACTAAGTTAGGGTAAAAAAAATACGTGGGATGCTTTTTCTATATTCATTTCGTGCACTGAATCAACCCGAAGCACTTGCTAGTATGGGACTCAAACCCAATTTATTGCGTGAGTTTAAGAAATATTTATTTACTAGGTTAACCTAATCAAAGTTTTAGTGTTAAATTTGAAATTATCTAACAAAAACTTTCGTAAGTAGCTCCGACAGAACACCGATCGGTGAATATATAGATAACATATTTCTACAGATGGTATTCATTACGATATCTGCACTTATTCATGGATGAAGACGAAGTAAGTATTTATTAGAAAAGGTTCCCGGGGATTTGTTATATCTTAGATTGGATTTCGAAGATATCTACAAATTAAGCTTTTGTTGCGTCCGGAATCTGCAAAAAAATCAAACAAAAGACACGTTGCGTCTTTTCGACTGACAGATTTGTCTGGGCTGAAGATAATTGGCACGTATTACATTCTTTTAAGAGTCATTATCAATAGCTGCCCGTCCCACCTTTGTACATCAGTGAAATCTTTAAATGACTTTCATCCCTGAATCGATTCGGAAGACTCCTTAAATTTCAGCTAGCTGGACGTTTTATTTGGCAGGAAATTTAATTTAACTTAATAATATAAGAAAGAAATCTAACAAACCCTGAATTTGTAGCTGCTAAGTCCATAGTATATATAGCTCACAAATAAGTACCATAACGATTATAGTGCAAGTACCAATGTTTATCGCACAAAAAAAAATGCCGAATGTTTGAGAGAATGCTAGCGTACATAGGGACTTTATACGAAACAACAGTAGGCGATAGTATCAAAAATCTCGTCAATTCCCAAAAAATTAAGTTTCGTTAAATATCGGTCTCGTCTCGTTATCAGTTGTCTTGTCTCGTCTCACTTAATTCTAAATAACGATAATAAATATTATATAAACTACATAATAAATAATAATTAATTAAAACTATATTTTTACATGTACATAATTTTTTTAATTTTACACACTCTTAATTTCATCTTTTAAATTACTCTATGACTAAAAATTTAAACATAATAACGCTTGCATCACATTATCTTTCAATGATGTACGTGTTTTGATAAGAAATGCGTTACCATAAGAAGAGTTGGCAAGTTGAAGTAAAAATGTGAAAAAATCATACTTGGTTATTGTTTTTTTTTGTATTTTCTCTCTCTTCTCTCTGTAAAGTTTCTTGCATAGCTTTTTCTCTAATGTGAAGCATTCTGTTGCTCTTTGTGAAGTGTCCAACAGTAATCACCCATCATGTTTATATTTCACCTTCCTTGATATCATTTCTCCACTTCTTGGATGTCCTGATGAAATCGTTCCCCTTGCTCTTCACTCACATCATCTAAGTTTTTAGGAAAAAAGTCAAGATGGTTGTACAACAAGTGGACTTTAAGGTTCATCAGACAACCAAGACTTTTAAACTTGTTTATCATGTTAGATATAATAAATTCATAGTTAGGATCTTTTACAGTGCCCATAAGCTTCGTCACAACTTGATATCCAAGTCTCTTTTTCCTTTTTACTCATCGTACTAAAGTTAGTATCGAGCATCAATTTACGAATATCACGCCCAACGAAAATCCCTTCTTTCAGTTTAGCTTCTGATAAATTAAGAAATTTTCTACATAAATATTTAAAACAATCACCACCTTTAGGCAAAGCTTTTACAAATTGTTTCATTAAGCCCAACTGAATGTGTAATGGTAGTAAAAGAATCTTTTTGGGGTCAACCGAAGTTCTATGCAAAATATTCTTCTGGCCGGGTGTCAAAGTTTTTCTTACAGGCCATTGTTTTTTGGACCAATGATGATCTCTTGCTCTGCTGTCCCACTCACATATAAAACATGGAAACTTTGTGAATCCCTCTTGTTGACCAAAAGCATTTTAAATCTCTACGGAGCATCCAATCATGATCCGTATAGTTAATTTTCTCTAAAATTATATTAAGATTTTCGTGTTTCTTTCATATGAACTGAATGAGCAATAGGCATAGAGGCATAAGTATTTTCATTGTGTAATAATACACCTTTTAAACTTGTTTTTGTTGAGTCTATGAAAAGTCTCCAATCTTCCTTTTTGTATTCAATGCCAAATTCGTTCATTGGACCGTCAATATCATGGCAGTGAACCAAATTCTCTTCCTGACTGAAATATTGAGTAAACTGTTCATCTCTTCTTCTGTAATGGTAAATAAATATTTCAGATTCCAATAAATATTTTTCTTTTTATCTAGAACCAAGCAACTCCGCTTTTTTCTTAGTCAAACCCAAATCTCTCACTAAAACATTTAAATCAGCTTGTGTAAACAACTGCGGTTTTAAATTTTCTGAGGAATATGGGAACTCGCCATCATTCGATTGGCTTTCATTAAATTCTGGACTGAATTGTAAAACATTATCGATATTGAAATTTTTCCCTCATTAATTTGAGGTAGTTTGTAGTGGGTAATTAAAAGATCGAAAAAATTATTTCAAATTAATATTGCATCATCGATAGACTCAGGTTGCACAGGGACAGGATGTTCCGGTCCATGTCCTACCAGCTGAGCTAACGTTAGGATCCACAATAACTTTCTTATTTTTAGAATTATGTCTAGAAACATCTATGCTGCAAAAATAACAATCGCTTGAATAATTTTTTGGCTCTCTCCATAGCATGAGTACTGCAAATTTAAAAGATTTCTTCTTTTTATTGTACCATTTCCTAAGATCCTCGATGCAAACGTAGCATACTTTGTGAGGAACCCAACATTTGTCCTGATTACCGATTTCTATACCAAAATATGTAAGATATACTTTTTTTACTAAAAGTTTTTTCGTCGTTGGCCTGTGTTATTAAACAAATTTCCCAATAATGCAACTACTAATTCAATAGAAAGATTTTAGAGCCAACTTTAAAATTAATGGTTCCGTTTACCTTCTTGGCTTATAATTAATATTGAATAAATAGGTAACGGTTCTGTAGAATAACTGATGGCACTTGAAGTTTATGGAAGTCCTTGTCTTAGCACTGCAGTAATTCAATTTGATTCACTTTATTCTCCTTATTTGACATAAATATGTACACAATGAAATCACTATTGTCCTGGTTGTACGGTTTCAGGCACTTAACAAACCTGAAATGGAATTTCAAAGCTTCTACTGTTTCTAAAACTGAAATGCGGGAATTGGTAATGACAGTCAATATACGTATATGACTGATAAGTTTCACTAAAGGATAGCATAAACGAAGCAGAACGGAACCCTTTATAACAAAATTACGCTTGCTTTTGTTATCACTTAAATTCTCTATTATTACCCTTTTCACTATGTGCATGCTGTAAAGAATGTATTAATGCTGACAATATATTTCCTATCTTTAAGACACTTGCAAGTTGTAGTCATGCTCATTATTTTTTTGCGATTTACTGTTAATCTATTTTTATTTTTAGGCCTTGCAATTTTAAACCAGGTGTTTTAGAATTAATACCCAGAATAAAGACATGTACATGTATGATCAGGAGCGTAAGATGTATTTTCGTTTAGGGGGCTTAAAAGAATAACCTATAAAAAAGCAGCATTTGATAAAAACGGGTTTAAAAGTAATTTGACCCTTACTGTTTTTTCTATAATATCGAATATCTACCTTTCTTAAAGAGATGAAAAATTAGAAAAAGTGGCTGATTTTAGTTATCTAGGAAGTCAGATAAGTCAGGACGGAATGAGCAGTAGGGATATAAAGCAAAGGATAGCGCAGGGTCAAATCGCCTTCAATAAAAAGAAGTCATTTCTTTTCAAATTCGAAAAAGGTTGTATGGAACATGAACAGTGGACGCGGCGGAAAAGAAAAGGTTAGAAGCGTTCGAAATGTGGTGTTACAGGCGAATTATAAGGATACCGTGGATAGAGAAGGTTAGAAATGAAGAGGTATTAAAAAGAATAGGAGAACAAAGGACTCTATGGAAGTCAAAAAGAAATAGGCGAAATAGGTTAGTAGGACACCTTCTCA
>NW_020439094.1:238285-245737 GCF_000699045.2 Agrilus planipennis
CTTTTTTCTCACTTTTAATTCTGAAAATTCGTTAATTAGTTTGCTATAATTAATATAGTTATTTTATAACACTTTTTCTATATAAAGTAATGACAAACTATTTATTTTTTGTTGGACTAATGTGGATCTCAAAAAAAATTTTATTTTGGCCATTACTGAGAATGATCTTTCACCGCTTGCATTGGGTTAAATAAATTCTCAGAATTATGTTTAAATTTAGGGAATGTTGCAATAATATTATTTTCCTGAATAAATGAACACTTGGATACAGGTGAAATAATATTTTCTGTACTTATAAAAGTCTTAAATTGTAATACTTCATTTATCAATTCCGCTAGGTTTAAATCTCGTTCATAGCATTTTAATTCCTCTATTGAAGAGTCACTAACGTCACTGTCTTGAAAAATTGTTTTGAATTTATCGTTAATAGTTTTATATCCCTCAGATATTTTTTTGTTGTTGCTAATTAAAGAATCGCATACAACAAAAAAAGTATTAACTTTAAAATGTTCTTTGCCACTGAATCTTATTTCATGTTCTGGAATTTCATCATGAATTAGTTTCCGGGCGTGGATGTATAAGCACGGGGACGCTCACATTTTTCAAATTAAAAACCTAATTTTCGGACTCCAAAAATTACGGGTCCTAGGCACGTGCCTAGGTTGCCTAGGCCTTAGTCTGCCCATGTATCTCCGGGAAACTTAAACAATAATTAGTCTTTTATACATCCGCGTCTACACGTTTGCACTCGCCATTATCTACACACTCCTGGTTCCCGTTCCCGGGTTCTCACACTCATGCCGCGTATCGATCGATCCATCCACACTGACCATATGTCACACTTGGATTACAGTACGGGAGCTCACAATGCTAAATGATGATTTACTCCAGCATCGTAGGGACGTATTGGATTTTGAAGATTAGATGGTAGAAAGAAAAGGTCATATCATGCGTACCCTTTGATCGGTTGGGGGAGCGTAGTTGCTTTTCCAAAATGTAAGAAAAACAGTCACATGGAAATATTCGAGCTCGTAAAATATTGATAATATATATATCCCCCGCGTGTCTGTGATGACGGAGGTATACAGGGTGTTTCTGAAATAAGACACAACCTTTGGAGGGTGTTAACTACATGTAATGAAAAATAGCATGATGAGTAACGCAGCATGATTAAGGGATAAAAACATTTGTAAGAAAACTAGAACTAACATCTCGCAGCCGGTCCTAGACGTGCATTGGCAACACAAGCAACACTTTTACATTAATGAAAAAAAAAAAAATTCAACGTGTAATTATACAACACACTGCTGAAGTGAAGCTTCTTCAAACATACCGGGATAGGGGTTAAGGAATTGGTTTAATGGTATTATTTGTACACTATGCTTCGCACGGGTACAATGCTGATAGTAAATATGCTATAGAATGTCATTAGACAATACAAACTGGCCGGTACCGCCGTAATGGCTATGTCCCTGCATTTTAAGTCTGTAATATCTTCGAAAATATTCATTTAAATTATATGGTGTAAAGGGTCATAATGATCTATATTAAATGCACAATGTATTTAAAAGTATTTAATTGGATAAGGGTTAATGCTGTATTGCTTAACATCGCTTCGTAAATAAGCCATTATTTCTCGTAAAAAGTGAAGGATAAAAAATGGTTATTGTGGGTCATCCCTAAGAGATAGACATATACCATCCCGGACTTTTTCGTAAACCTTTTTAAGGTGTACAATACTGTAGTATATTATTTTGATCTATCTCGTAGGGTTCAACCAGCGTTTACAATGTAAGCGCCAAAAAATGTGTTTATTTACGACATCACATTATAAACCACTAAACTTATCAGTGTTTCTCTACTATATTATGCATGTATTATACATATAAACCGTCCTCTTGAATTACTCTATCTATTTAAAAAAACCGCATTAAAATCTGTTGCGTAGTTTTAAAGACCTTAGCAACTCGCATGAAACGACCTTACCCTACTGTGCGTAAAGAAATTTCACTTCAAAAAGTAAACAGTGTCGTTTGTGGAACTAGCACAGTTTTAGATAGTATGCAGCACTATTTAAGATGTACATCAAAATGGTATTAAAATGACAAAAGAGAGAAAAAATTAAGGTTACGTAAACATTAATAGATCTTCTAGATAGTCCGATGTAATTTTATGTAAGGCAGATTTCCAAAACAACTTTGAAGCATTGCCAATATGCTTTACTTATTTTTTATGAGTGGTAGAGGCCAATAGCCCTATCCGCTCCTTAGAAAAATTGAGTGCAACATCGGTAAAGACACACATATTAGTGCGTATAGACAAAATCCTTCCTATTAGATAGCGTCCACATATATAGTAAGATATTCGCTGCAAATGCAATTGGATTGATGATTAGTAATGAATATCCTAATGACATTCGATATGGTAACGAGTTTGTCCACATTAGCAAGTCGTTCTGACCACGTAATTGGATCGTCAAAGCACATAGCAGCAAGTAAGAGATAAACCCGATTCAAAGACATTGTTACTCGATATATATCACCAACTGTAAGTACTATTACAGTCAAATAAGGATCTTATATTTCCGTTATTTGACTTGAATACACTTAGTAAATACAAAAATCTTAAAGTAATTTATATTTTAGCAAGAAAAGTTTTGAGTAATATGCAATACCTAGCAGCCATACTTGTGATTCTTTCGTTGGTTTTATCGACTATTATTTCCAGAATATCTTTACTTTTGTTGCATTTCTAGGCATGGATTGTCTGTTTTGGTTTTCTGGTTCCCGCTTCTCCAATAATTCCAGATACAGTTATGCTCTCAAGTTCGCGAAGCATCAAGCGGATCTTTTGTCCATTTGAATCCATTTTTGTCGTAAAAGTAATAAATATAAAATAAATAAAAAATGTCGTCCTTTCATGGGCCTCTTTAGTTTCGGGAACAAGGAAAAATCACAAGGGGGCAGATTTAAGGAATACGGTGGCTGCTTCCATAAATCCGGACGTTACTGTCAGATGGCTTCGCGCAAATTGCACATAATTTGCAGGCAATATTTCTTATTGACCGTTCTACTCTGTGGTAAGAACTCATGATGTACCACGCCCCTGCAATCGAAGAAAATTGTAAGCAAAACCTTCACATTCGACCTAGCTTGACGTGCTTATTTCTGTCTTGGCTCGTGCGGCAGCTTCCATTGGGATGATTGAACTTAATTTTGTTTTTAACACAAAATTTGACACAGATTCTTTAATCTATTTTGTGGAATAGGCAAAAATCGACGACCAACCAAAATACGTAAAAGCAAACCAGCTGTCAAAAATGGTAGGACCATCTACTTCCAAGTACTAGTCTTCATATACAGTTCTTCTAAATAAACGTGAACGTAACCCTGAAACTTCATTTTCCTCGGACAGTTACTTTGAGCAAACAAGGACTTTCGTCTTTATAATTCGTCCCCTCTAAGACGTATTCAGCTTGAGTGTTGTTAGAGAAATTGTCGTTTTCTGCCTCCAACTCAGGAAAGGGAACATAGATAGATGTAAGTTATGCGTGGTTACGTGAAGAAAGGGCAATTTTACGTATTTCTAAATTGGACTGTAGTATTTAATTTACGACATTACAGAGGGGTGGGGGTTGAATGACCTTTTGAGTTGTCGTATTCGTTAGTTCAGGAGGAATTCGACTTGAAAATTGATCGGTGGATTTTCAAGTTGTAAATTTTGTCCTTGGTCATGGCAAAAATTATCTATAAAACAATGCAACGTGTGTTGAAGAGTGATGCTCATAATCCTATTGATATTAAACTTACCTAATAGTAATATTGAAAAGTTTAAGAACAAAGGCTTTCACGGCCGGAATCCATAGTAGAATGAAGATTCGGGCTGTAGGGCCGTGGACTAAGTGAACTATTCTGTCCAGACGTTTCGTCAGCTACTACCACTGAGAATGTCAGTAGCAAAGTGGAATTCTGCAAACTGTACATATCCGCTCTGTCCTCACATCCTTCTTAGCTATGTTACAATTAGCGCATCTTTGTCTCGTCTCTTATACTGACCGGTGGTACCGGCTTTTTTCTTCCTAGTTTTATGGTGTCAGTCATTTCATGGGATAGGCATTTTCTAATTGAATTAACAGTTTTTGCTGCGACAAATTCACGTAGGTACAATCTCCCTTCGGAATTCTTTATTTTTTTAGTAGCTTGTATATATGATAAAAGTGTTGGTAATCCTAGTATCAGTAAAGTAAAAAAACACATGGTGCCACCATTTTTTGTTTTTTCTATTTATTTCATATACTGCTTTAATTTAGTTTAATTTATAGACATATCCGATTTCATTAGCTAATATCCAAACTCTTTTGATAGTCTTTTTGAGCATATATTACTTGAGCAAACACCGTCCCTTAAAAATGAACATAAGAACGATCGTAGTTTATAGAATTATCGTAGAATTATTTATTTCACTTCTGCATTATTGCCTAGGAACCAACGGGATAGCTAGGGAGAAGTTGGATTCCCCTGTGAATGCTTATACCAAAAAATACTTTTATTTCATCTAGATTAGTATGAGTAAACCATTTCCCAGTTTTTAAATGAACTTATTCAGCATATAAATTCGTTTGATACATAACACTGGTAAACACCACTTGAGTATTATTGAGTATTTCTATAACTCTGATTATGAATAAAATATTGGATGATTACTAACAGCTTTACTTTTTGAAACATACAATTTTACTATTTCGACTGAATAATACAAGAAAATTACTATACACGTAAGCTAAATTTCTATTCTACACTATCAAATGGTCTTTTAGACGATTTCCTTGAATGAACTACATCAGGTTGATCTCGTTGCAAATTCCAAACAGTAGTCGGTCATCGCATGGGAGTCCCACCTTCCTTGATAACGCTCTTCCGTTGTTAATATATCCTGATGAAATCTTTCACCCTGCTCCTCACTAAAATCATCCAGATTTTGTGGGAATCGGTCTATTTGTGAAAAGCATGCACTCAACGAGCTCAACGTAATTCTTAGATTTCTTGTGGTCTAAAAAGTTACTCAAAACTAAAACAAATGAATTCCATGCTTTCGATTCTACTTCAGTCATTGCTTTGATAAAACTAGGATTTTTCACGAGTTGCCTTATTTCTGGCCCATAAAAAATTCCTGCTTTTAATTTCCCATTACTTAATCCTGGAAACTTGCGTAAAAACGACCACTTACTTCGATTTCCAGGATTAATTCCATTTATTTTCACAACGCAGAAGTCGTCATGGTGATCTCGAGGTTCTCGCCAAACCATGGGTGTTACGAACTTTGTTGCATCCCTTTTTCCCTTGAATCACAATCGCAGACATACAACACATTTCTGGCATACAACATGAGGAACCCACGGCTTGTCTTGATAGCACAATTCTATTTTAAAGTATTGAACATATGCAGTTTTCACGAAGTTCGATATAGGTTTTCGATCATCATCATCATCATAAGGTCATCAGTCCTAAGACTGGTTGGACACGTACCTACACTCTTTCCTATCCTGAGCTAAACTTCGCATTGCCCTAAAACTGGAACAGCCCACATCCTTAACTATTTGCGANATGAGGATACCGTGGATAGAGAAGGTTAGAAATGAAGAGGTATTAGAAAGAGTAAGAGAACAGAGGACTCTATGGAAGTTAATAAGAAATAGGCGAGTTAGGTTAGTAGGACACCTTCTGAGGCATGAAGGTCTAGTCCAATGGTTGCTAACCTTTTTAATATTGTTACCCCTGTAACCTATTAGGAAAACTGATTTTACTCCGACCTTGAAATTTTATCAATACAAATAACACAAGTAAATACAAAAATATCTTTAACAATCACAAATTGCACATCAGTCTTACAATGTGATGATTGGTATTATTTTGCATTTTTTGCTGCACCACAGAATTTTCAAATGTGATTTTGTTTGGTTCAATATTTACCAATTGTGCATACAGTTATATCGACATATCTATAATTGTATATTTTTACTATCTAGCTACGTATTTTATCAGATTAAGTCTTAATTATTAGGTTCTTGTTACCCCCACAGAATAATTGATTTACCCCCGCGGGAGTAATTACCCCTAGGTTCGGAATCACTGCTCTAGTCAAAGACATATTAGAGGCAGAAACGGAAATTAGGAGGGGTAGAGCTAGACCTAGATTAGATTACAAATAGTTTTGGATATGGGTTGCTCTAGCTTCATGGAAATGCGAAGATAAGCTCAGGATAGGAAAGAGTGGAGGTGCGTTTCCAACCAGTCTTAGGACTGACGACCTCATGATGATGACCTTTCTTAAAATAAGGTGGTTTTCTTTTGTATCGCTGTTTTAATACTATCAAAATCAAAAATACATTTTAATAATAAAGAATAAGAATATAAACTGGAAACAATGAATTGCCTATTAACAAAACAAAAAGACTGTAAAGACTGTTAGCGCAGCTTTTATCACGAAAAAAAAATAACCTTACCTATCAACGCATTATATTAGCGTGACATACTTTTTTTTTCGAATAAAGACAAATTTGACACTTTCCCCTTTTTCTTCCACCTTCTTGAACGTTACTTAGTAGATTTTCGAAGGCAAGGTATTCTGAAAATCATACTTCGTAACATTTATTTTTCCCGGATTCTTCGATGTAACCATTATTGAATGAGTTCCTGACGAAGGGTTATTAAAAAGTGACATTTTTCTAATCTTACGTTATCCACAACGGTGTTCAATATTACGTTGGTGTTAACTTCAGCAATATCCAAGATATGAGGTCATATCACTTGTGATCATCTTATTTTCTATTAGTTTTATAGGAGGCACATTTTTGGTCCGTCGATTCCACCCATCCTTTTAAGTGACTATAGAAATTTATGATTTCAAGTTTTCTGTTCAATATAGAGTTCTCGTCGACGTTTATTTTTCTTTATGAGGTTGAAACTCGGAAGAAATGTTCCTTTTGTTTTTCTTATGTAAGGTTTTGAATATGTAGCCCCAAGCGAATGAACGAATTGTCCTCGGTAGCGTTTCTATTGGTTCCTGACATTGGCAGAATAAGCCTGAATACATTCAAAGCAGGAATAGCTGATTTTCTTCGATTTGTTTTATGAGTATCTTTTCCAATATCTTTTCTTTGTCATCATCATAAGGTCGTAAGTCCTAAGTCCACTCTTTCCTATCCTGAGCTAAACTTCGCATTTCCCTAAAACTAGAACAGCCCACATCCTTAACTATTTGCGAACAGCAATCTAATCTAGGTCTACCTCTACCCCTCCTAACTCCTGCTTCTGCCTCTAATATGTCTCTGGCTAGACCTTCATGCCTAATAAGGTGTCCTACCAACCTAT
Source organism: Agrilus planipennis (assembly GCF_000699045.2). Taxonomy (NCBI): domain Eukaryota; kingdom Metazoa; phylum Arthropoda; class Insecta; order Coleoptera; family Buprestidae; genus Agrilus; species Agrilus planipennis. The sequence continues at coordinate 245,656 of NW_020439094.1, forward strand.
CTCGCCTATTTTTTATTGACTTCCATAGAGTCCTCTGTTCTCCTATTCTTTCCAATGCCTCTTCATTTCTAACCTTTTCTAC
>NW_020439094.1:254600-270830 GCF_000699045.2 Agrilus planipennis
AATCTTCTAACAATAATATTTATTATTTTGAATTATAAATACTTTTAATTTCAATTTAATTAAGCACCAATATTTTTTGGTTAACCTGTCCGTAGCTAAGACAAATAGGTTCGACGGTTTTCCTACAAATGAACATGCAACATATAGTTGCCCTTGAGAAAAATATGGATTTTCCAAATCTAAATTAGAGTTTTGAACAACGAAGCACTAATAATTAAAAAGCAGGAATAATTTCACTGTATATATTCACCATAATATGAATTTAATTTATACTTCAGTCTAAGTAACACGTGGCCGGCTATGCTAACACCAAAAATTGAAAAAGTAAAATTCACTGTATTTCGTTTACTACAAAATAAATTTAACCTATACTTTAGCCTCAGCAACATGTGGTGGTTATGCTATTAAAATTGTAGCTTATATGAAACGTTTGGAAGTTTGACATAGCGCCATCTATTGAATATTGCGATCATAAATTGAGATGTAAGCTATCCTATCTTTCAAGTTGAATCAAACTGAATTTGATTAAAATCGATGAAGTAGTTTAGAAGTCCATCGCGGACAAACAGCCTGACATGTAATTTATATATATTAAGATAAGATGATACTTATGCTATTGCATGCCTTTATTCTCTACTAACAGAGATGTGCAAAATAGATTTTGCATTTTAAATGCTACATGTAAAATAGTTTTTAATTTAGTGGTGGTCGCATTATATCACTAGCTCCGAATATTGAGCATTATTCATATTTTTCTGTTTGAGGTACCTAATTGTGATACAGTATTTCTATCTTTATGTTATACTTTCTTCAGTTCAGCAAAAAATAATTCTTCTATATGCTTCCTTATTTGCCTTTGTCACCCGTTTTAATTGGAAAAAAGACACTTATGCCAAAACAGTTTGTTTACCGTGAAAGATTAGAGCCAAAATACTGTTGCAAATAATTTTATTGATGTAAAACTTACAACTCCATTTTGTTTCTGATCTTCTACATATTGTAATAAAAGAACGAAATGGAATCCACAGCTTCTTTAGCTTTGGGTTCATCTAATAAGTGAAGTTTTTGGAATCGTTTTCAGTGAATTTTGGATTATAGGCTTTTATTAGCACACCATAATATCTTGTAGTTTTCAGTTTTACACAACTAGCGAAGATCAATTCGATATTGTTGTGCGGGCTGTTTTTTCCTAATTCATAGAATTTCCTAGTTTCGTGCTAAAGTGGTGATTTGGCAGGTGCTGATATTAATGTGGAACTTCAAAATTCCATGAACCATGACATTGAACCCGGAAAACAATATCTATCCAATATTTTAGATTATCCATTTCTAAGGAGTTTAGAATTTTTTGAGCTCTCTTCAGTTAAAGAATTAAAAGGCAACTTTACAAATGAAATATGCAACTATAGGCATAACGAAGAAAATATGAAATAAAAACGCAAGTTAACAAGAAGAAGGACAAAACGTAACTAACTCTAAATTATGTGACAAAATCAAAAATTGTTCTGGTACCAGTACCAATACCTGGTATGCAACAGAAAAATACGGGCCAGAAACCAATAAGGGAAAAAACCCAACAAGGTATGACTCTGCTTCGAGCTTTGAAATTCTTGTAACCTGCATACGATTGAAGAGCATCAATTATAAAATAAACAGAGGTGGTTACTGTCAAAGGCCTTCGCAAAACCTGACCATTCGGACCAAATCGGCCTATTATTATTTGCAAAAGAACAACAAGATATTTGTCTACCTTGTATGCATTTAAAAATATGGAAATATTCAATACAATAAAATAAAATAGATTGCATGATGGTAAGTAAATCTATCTCTAACGACCAAAAAACAAAAAAAAAACTAAAATTAAACTGAAACAGCGCCTTTGTTTCATATTCTTTCGATGCATTGTAAACGTATAAGAATCTGGCACATCTCGTATACATATACATATATAAGTTGTTTTTCTCTTTATTTTTCGTTAACAAATGGTTCTAGCAAAAGCCCGACGCCGCTTTCTGGATTTTTGTTTTTCTATTTGAGGTAACGCTTTTTGGTTATCTCTGTACGATTGGTGACATGTATATGAATTAACTATATCAATCAATCTAAGAAATGATACCTTTGACCACCAACACGTTCTGCAACTGGAGGAGTAAACGTTATATGTTTGGTCTCCTTTTGTGAGATTTCTGGAAGGGATTAGTACTACCGCCTTATTCTTTTTTGATAACAACGTTGTGTTATATTCGTGAATCCAGCTGTAAAGAACCGCCTTGTTTTTGATCATTCAGCAGAAACGACACAGGAATTTCTCTTTTATTTATTTTTCTTTTATTATTTCTACGAATGTGAGTTTATTTGCTTTTAATGCATTTACTAGTTGTAGTAGTGATGAGAACCAGTTGTAAATGGGCACGGTAAGTCTAAGCACATCTCATGTTGGCTTATAAAATTTCCTTTCTTCTTGGCTTAGGTCATACCCATTCGAATTTCTTCCACATAAGCATTTAACAGGAAGTTTGTTTTTGCATTTGACAAAGCTAATTTAAGCTCTCGGAATTTCTACTCGTCGAAAAACACTTGAACTATTTGAAACAATTCTTACTGTAAAAGTAGTAACTATTCAAAGAGTTAACGGCCTGCCATCTTCATTTCTTCATTGTTGACTTACAACTCTGATTTATTGTTGTGGTCTGAAAGAACATAGTCGTCTTTAGATTCAACGTCGCTTCCTTTTTCACAATCTGTCTTCTTTATCTTCGTCCTCATATTTCGCCCTTTTAGAAGGTCCAGGCTTACTATCAGAACTAATTTAGGTATACAAATCTGAAAGGTTTGACCTACATTAAGTATATAAAATAAAAATATATGTTATTACGCGTTCTTTTGGGGAACTCGCGGTAATATTTAGAATAACGAATTGTCTAAAGAGTTTAACAGATTTATTTACACAGAAAACAAACAATGTTTAAACTTAACCTAACCACTATCACTATCTCTAAGGCAGTCTTGGATAACTGATACACTTAACCAGGCCGGAGGCGCTCGCAAAGCAAGTCTGACCCAAGGGGTGCAGTAGCCGTTGGTCTCTACTAATTTCCAGGTAGACTAGACACCAAAGGATGCTCAATTTAGAGAAGCCTTTAGAAGAGTGGCCAGCTACTCCCGTTTCCTGTTTTTTTTTTGTTTAGATTATGCTCTAGTAGGGGAAATCTTCAATAGACACCCTCTGAAGGGAGGTAGTGTCGGATTTTTACCGACTAAAACCCCTCCTCGAGCGAGGAGATCCCGTTTCCTGGGGTAGCAGCTTCTTAAATTGCCCCTGCGTAGAGAAGGGTGGTGCGGGCTATATGCTCCCACTTCGTTGGAAGGGGTGTGGATCTGTATCATCGGAAATCGACGGTGGCTCTATCGACGAGGGTAGTCGGGTGACGCGACGAACTAGCCGGCGAGTTGGGCGCGAAAATTGAAAAGGCAGGGGTGGTGTTACAATGTTAAAATGTACCCATAAATTAAAATGTATCAATGAGAATAACTTACGTAAGCACAGATCGCCGGTAGATTTTACCGGTGACGATATTTCTGTTGCAATAACTAATTTGTTTTAAGGGACACAGACTGTACACTTTCACCAAACTAATCTCCCTAAAGCTGCATAAGTTTATGAATAAATAGGTGGGGAGAATGAATAGAAATCAAATAGTTAGAAGTTCGCTCCAGTAGAATTTACCGGATGTCTATATTTAAGGGTTTATTCGATGTTTCCTTTAACATTATATTTCGATAATGCATGACCCGTATAATACATTGAACTGTTTGCAATCCTTATACCGGCAATTGTTGAGACATGACTATTAAAATTAGGACTCTTTAATGAATAAAACTGAAAAAATGTACTTAATTTCTTTATTTAAAGTAATAAAGGTTTGCAAAAAAAGATACAAAAATATTGATGGAGAGATAGAGCTGTCATCTGCACACAAATACGAAAAACAATGGGCAGCGATACTGTGGCTATTCAGCCAGGATCAACATTTGCATTAACGACGACATGAAATTACTACAAATGGCGCAGTAAACGCCATCTGTAGCACGATGCTACATTTTAGGTTTACGTATGCTCCAACAAGGTTCACTTGTGTGGATATCTACTTGCTGAAAACGAATTCCGGCGTAGCCAATCTCAACGGAGCATACGAAATCCTAAAATGTAGCAATGGTGCTACAGATGGCGTTTACTGCGCCATTTGTAGTATTTTCTAAAACGCACTGTTAAGATAGCAGGTAAAAGTTGGTCTGTGTTCTGTCGGAGCTGCCTGCGACGCGCTGATGAGATCCAAAAAGATCGAAATCGCGATCCGCGTCTGGCAGTTTCGACAGAATACAGACCACTTCGAATTATTTTATTCGATTAAGCTAACGTGCCTATCACGTTGAGGTTGGCTACGCCGGGATTCGTTTTCAGCAAGTAGATATCCACACAAGTGGACCTTGTTGGAGCATACGTAATCCTAAAATGTAGCATCGTGCTACAGATGGCGTTTACTGCGCCATTTGTAGTATTTTCTAAAACGCACTGTTAAGACAGCAGGTAAAAGTTGGTCTGTGTTCTGTCGGAGCTGCCTGCGACGCGCTGATGAGATCCAAAAAGATCGAAATCGCGATCCGCGTCTGGCAGTTTCGACAGAATACAGACCACTTCGAATTATTTTAAACGATGACATGGTTAAAGCTAAAGTATCCGCAAACGTTTGTAATTCCCCGATCCAAGTTCATTGGAGGCATTGCTATGTGAGGAAAATGGTGTATTCTGGAAATGTTGCTATTTAGTGTAAACTTCTTGACTCCATCATAAGATTAACTTTCAACACGTATGCATAGTTTACCGTATCAAAGTCGATCTAAGAGCTTGTGTTGAAACTGCATACGCACGTTTAGCTAAAGTTTTGTTGTAATGTCGAAACTTTGTCAAAAGACACTTTAATATAAAGTTTCATACTAAATTGAAATTCTAATATTAAATGTAAAGTTACAAATATGGCAAATTAATATCGTATCTTGCGCTACGTAGTAAACAAGTGGAATTTACCGTTTATAATAATGGAACAATAAGAAAATATATTAGTTATTAATAAGTGTCCAATTTATCATGTTGTGTCGGAAGGAAAATGTATTTTTTTAACGATTTACTGGAGGAAGACCAATGTGTCGTAGCCATAAACTCGTAACGTAATATAGTGATACATAAATAATATAATTATACAGGGTGTCCCAAGCAAGCACGTTTCCTTAATAACTCCTTTACAGTTAAAGATATCAAAAAATGTTTCTTATAAAAGTGGTACCATATAAGTATCTCCATATCTTAAAATTATTTTCGATTATACAGAATGTCTAACTTTTTTTTTAAGATATTTCTGGTAGAGAGTGTAGTCGATTAATTAGTAAATGTTACAAAAGAACAGTGACTGAATATCAATCCCATTATGAAGCCAATACTTCTCGCAACATTAGACTTTCCACGAACACAATTAACACCTAGCGGCATGGCCTAAAGGTTTAGACCATTGCTTAGCATTCGGGAGGACACCGGTTCAATTTCGTTCAATCATCTGCCTCGGTCCAAATTTTTCTGTGGTTTCATTGGATTACTTAGGCAAATGCTCGGACAGTAATATTCCATAGATAACCATTTATTTTCTTCTGTTTTCATTTCGTCCGTCTCATCTTTCTCACCCGAATCACGACCCACTAAATCCCACGATTCTTGAAAGGAAGCTGAAGAGGGTCTTCCGCCCTACCTTCCGGCGTACTCCGGAGGGACTACTCGCCCACCAGCATTAGTGGCTGGTGGGAATGAAACACGCAAAAGTTTTTTCTTTTGACAATTAACATTTGAATATATTGAGAGCATACGTACAAACAGAGTAGTAAACACCATCTGTAGAAATCTACTTATTATGAGATTCAATTATTGTCAACAATTAATCTAATAAGGATATCAACTTGTTAAACAGAGAATTTCGTGATCATATATGACAGACAGCTACGATCAGTTAATGGAATTGAAAATTGAGCGTCTGTTTAAGATTTCGTCGTATAATTTAACTGAGGTAATTACAGAGGGATGAACAGCATTTTAACGTGATAATAATATTTAGGAAATTTGAATGTAATATTCTTCATTAATCATTTGAATTAGTAGACTTATCTATGCAGTAGTAATCTGATTAAAGAGTGTAAGTTGTTAGTCATAGATTTACTAAATTTATTAAACTTTTAGATATTGTTGATGTTTAGTTTCTCTTCGTTTAATTGAAGTGCTTGGGCCGAATCATTAAAAGTTTTAATTACGTTAGAGATGATATGAAGTTGTTTCATTATCACTTCAATGTCATGATTTTTGATGATTAGACTACGAATAATTTCCGTGTAAAAGCGGACGTCAGATGCATCTGGGCCGCCGAGTAGCTAATTATATGTAAATGTATATCTTACACCGTTGAAAATTCCTCGCAGTTTTATTAGTTTGTTACCTATTGGGTGAGAAATAATGTCAAAGTTGAAATGTAATTTTGGAAATTGAAGCATAATTAGAAAATACTACGCCGGGATTCGTTTCAGCAAGTAGAAATCCACACAAGTGGACCTTGTTGGAGCATACGTATTCCTAAAATGTAGCATCGTACTACAGATGGCGTTTACCGCGCCATTGGTGGTATTTTCTAAAACGCACTGTTAAGTCAGCAGGTAAAAGTTGGTCTGTGTTCTGTCGGAGCTGTTTGCGACGCGCTGATGAGATCCAAGAAGATCGAAATCGCCATCCGCGTCTGGCAGTTTCGACAGAATACAGACCACTTCGAATTATTTTATATGAAGCATAATTAGTTTCAGTTGATCTCCACAAGAAGGAACAGTATTTTATTGTGAATAAAAGGTACCCTTTATCCTTTTCTGTACCCCTAACAATGTGTCTACAAAATTTTATGATGATCGATTGAGTAGTTAAGACGTGAAATCGACTAAATAAAACTAATTTTTCTATCCCCCGGGAACAGTATTTTGTTTCTGGATAAAAGGTACCTTATGTCCTTTTCTGTACCCCTGACAATGTGTCTACAAAATTTCATGATGATCGATTGAGTAGTTAAGGGGTGAAATCGACCACATAAAACTAATTTCTTTCTGTCCCTCGGAAACAATATCTTTTTTAGATAAGAGGTACCCCTATGTCCTTTTTTCGTGTCTACAAAATTTCATAATGATCAATTGAGTGATTAAGGCCTGAAGTCGATCACGTTGAAGTAATTCTTCTATCCCTTGGGAACGGTACTTTTTCTGGATAAAAGGCACGAAGCCGCTGCAATCGAAGAAAACTTGTAAGTAAAACCTTCACTGAGCTTTGGTTTCCACGTCATAACCATAAACCCCTGATTCGTCACCAATTATGACCCTCTGGAGCAAATTTGGGCCTACAGCTCCCTAGTAACGTTAATGCGATGCTGTGTTTTGCGGCGATCCGTCTCATACCCAAATCGTTGGTAAAAATCGAATGGCAGGAGCCAATCGATATGTTTAGGTCCTCAGCAACTTCTTTAACGGTGATTCGACGATTGGCCAATACTATCTTCTTCACTTCATTAATGTTTTCTTCTGTTGTTGACGTGGTCGGTCGTCCGGCACGCTCTTTGTCGTTCACATCTTCTCAGCTAAGCATTCGGAATACGTTTTTCAAATAAAATTTGATAAGTACAGATTATTTGATCCATTTTTTGGAATAGGCAAAAATCGAAGACGAGCCAAAACACGTGCAAGCAAAGCAGCTGTCTAAAATTAACTAGACATGCAACATGACCAAACTTGTCGGTATAAGTGAGAAACATGAATATCTAAAAGAAAAATACAACGTGTATTTATACAACACGCTGCTGAAGTGAAACTTCTTCAAATACACAAACATACCGGGATAAGGGTTAAGGAATTGGTTTAATGGTATTATTTGTACACTATGCTTCGCACGGGTGCAATGCTGATAGTGAATATACTATAGAATGTTCAATGAAAATGCTATGAACAATAATAGCATTTTGAGTCTGTAATATCTTCGAAAATATTAATTTAAATTACATGCTGTAAAGGGCCATATTGAATGCACAATGTGAAAGTATTTAATTGGATAAGGATTAATGCTGTATTGCTTAAAATCGCTTCGTAAATAAGCCATTATTTCTCGAAAAAAGTAAAGGATACAAAATGGTTATTGTGGGTTATCCCTAAGAGATAGACATATACCATCGCGGACTTTTTTGTAGACCTTTTTTTGTACGATACTGCAGTATATTATTTTGCTTTATCTCGTAGGATTCAGCCAGTGTTTGCAATGTAAGCGCAGAAAAAATGTTTATTTACGACATCACATTACAAACCTCTAAAATTATCAGTGTTTCTCTACTATTTTATGCATGTATTATACATATAAACCTTCCTCTTGAGTTACTCTATCTATTAAAAAAAACCGCATTAAAATCCGTTGCGTAGTTTTAAAGATCTAAGCATACACAGGAACGGACAGCGGGGGAAATACGTTGCATGATTTCATTACATAGCAATTCGCATGAAACGAATCAAAAAATTAAATAGTGAACGGGCTGGTAGAAAAAACATAGAATGAACAATAATTTGACCAACAGCCTTTAGTCGTACAAATTGTTTAAATTACCACCGGTATGTGTCACTTGCACTGTCAGTACCTGTAATAGAGTCTTCTGTTTTATGTGATAATGTTGACGGAAAGATTAAACTCGACAAATATTAATGTGAAAAGTCATTTTCAATTTCTTATCCACTATAAACTACCTTAGGTTAACGAGGGAAAATTAAAAGTCAAGTCAAAAGTGTTTCATATATATAGTATTAATGTAAGGCTAATATGAAAATAGATACATGGTGTTCCATTTGAAAAAATTGAGTTACGATTGTTTGAAGTTAACCAAATCCGCTACTAAATATCTTACACCATGTTTGAAAGCATGGATGGGAAGCTTGGGGGTTTAAGCTAGCTTTTCTGAGAATATTGTAACTTTCTTACTATTAAATAGGCATGCTTTTTCGCAATCTACTGCTCTGTGATACTTTTAAAAAAAAAATAATATCTGGAAAACGGTAAATTTTAGAAGAAGAAAAGCATTATAATATATGTCTACCTAGAATCATTAGTAGAAATCATCATAATGTACAGGGTGTTCCACCTAAAATAACAAAGTTGTCAACTTTCGGAAGTGCTATTGGGATCCGTCAAATTTGCATACACCATCTGGTGGCAAAATTTATTACTCGAATGAGGGAAAAATTTACATAGGAACTGTGCACGCAAATTGTAAAATTGTTTATTAAAATAATAAAACACGTTAAAAAAGTAAAAATTTTTTTGATGATGGAGTCGACGAAGTTTTCTTCTAAAGTTAAATCAAATAAAAAGTTAATATGTTCAGTGAAAAGCTGCAATAGCACTTCAGACATAGATCTTCACTCTTCACCTACATTAACTACTTTCCAATAAAAACTAACCGTTTTATATATGTAAAAAATATATTCGGAAAATTAGAGAAAAAAGTAAACTAATAGAAGCTTGGATGAAAGCAGTAGGTATCAAAGAAGTGAATTCCGGAATAAAAATTTGTTCACGTCATTTTAATGCACATGATTATATTTCAGCAAGTATTTACCATCAGCCATAACCTTAATATTTAAAACTAGAATCATACTAAAATTATAAAGTGAGAAATTATTTATTCCTGTGTAACCTACCTGCTGCAATACAACGGAGTTGCAATAATGTGTTTGCAACGTTCTCTTAAATCGGTCTCAGAATCACTTCACCAATTATATAACGTGAATCACTTTTTAAATCCGAAGTTTGTAAAAAGTAGGCAGTAAACATGACGGAATTTGAAGGCTAGCTTCCGGATATGTTATTTCCGAATTTTATAATGTGATTGGCTTTGTGTTAGCCTAATCATATATTGTGTCAATACTTATCATTTTATCGTAATTTAAAAACATGGAAATTGCACGGTACACTATAGGAACTACGATAAATTTTCCCTAATCGGCGCCATGTTTTAGGCTCCTCCCATTTGACGGATACCAGTATGGATGCTGTTATTTTAATTGAGGAGAGCATACCCAATAACGCTATTATCCAAATTTTCAAAGTCGTTTCCAAAATATTCTAATGAGTGGTCACCTAGAGACACCCTATATATTCATAAGGATAAAATCTTTCATTTAACATAAATAGTTTAAAATTAGAATATCAATATGTGCTTATGTAGAATAATGCGTAACCTACCAAGGTTAATGTTTTTGTCATAATATGCAATTCAAGATATCTCACATTAAATATCTCGGCATGTTCCTATTACCAATCACAATAGAAAATAATTCTGCTAATGATCAAATGTGCTTACCATTCAAACAGTCTCATTAAATGATTTCATCTTATCATTTCTGTAATATTAGATAGAATTATTTCCCAAGACTTTCTTAACAAATCCAATAATGCCCCGCCAATAGCTTCATTAGGTGATTCTTTTTGTCTCCGCTGAGAATAATTTAGACTTCCTTCGACGATTCAAAGCGAAATGCTTCTTAAAGGAAATATTAATTTACTTTTCTCATGGCAAGTTAATGGAAGGTAATGTAAAAAAGATCCACTTAGTCATTATAACGTTACTTACAGAAAACAGTGTCCAAGATTACAGAATGTTTAAAAAAAAAACAATTGTAAAGGTACTTATGCGAAAGATCACCGCAAAAAAAACTAAAGTTTATACAGTTGTATTTTCTGTGGAATACTATTAGTTTCTTCATTTTCTTTCAAGTATTTTGTCAAATACAGACATTCAATTTCTAACTCTTTCTCGTTAACATCTTCATAGCAGCAAATTCTTTGCAACTTTGTCTCGGGATTTGGAGTTTTCAAGCGAAAAACAATGTCAACAATAATTAACCAATGTCCTTGTACAAACTCAATCGCTGTTTTAGATGCACGCATGGGGTATCACTTATGGGAAGTAAGGTATTTATACTTTAATATCTCTTCCCAACTCAGTTGGACTATCAGTGCAGAGTCATCAAAAAATGTCTGGCGCGAACTTCTAAGTCTTATTCTTTGAGACAAGTCCTTGTAGTCAGATTTTGTATTTTTCTCTTTGGAGAGCGATACGAAGTAATAAAATTTGAGAATATATAAATATTTGAAGAATCACCTACATTTAGGTATGCTCGCGTTTATAGCATGCAAAAGCGATTATGCAAGAAAATATTCTAACAACAATTATTGATTAATTTTCTTAAAATAATTATCGGCTTTTGGTTGGCGGGTGGATCTGACAGGAACTATATAGGGGGCCNGTTGGCGGATTGATCTGGCAGGAACTATATAAGGAGTCTCCGTTGAAAGTGGGGCCCTGGGCACTTGCTCAGAGTGTCTAATGGAAAAGAGGGGCCTGCCAGGAGGTAGTGCCACCAACACTTAGGGTTTCTTACCTATTATGCTCTTAAGATCATCGATCCCCGTCCACGCGCTAAATTTCTTGATGAATCAGTGATTATTTGTACATAATTTAACATGGGTCATTCACTGGTTCGAAAAGTTTCTTTGATTTAGTGAAAAACTGACGAAATTTACTAATGTGGCGGAAAAATGTATATTTTTTGTAAATATTATTTCCTAAAGCATTATTTTTCATTTAAATTTATTTCACTTCAAATATTATTTCAATTGTTTTCAATTTCTTATCTAGTGCATACCTTGGTTTCCTTTCAATCTAAACTCTATTGTTCTCTCAATCACTTTTACCTAGAAATCCAACTTCAGCCCTATCTGCATGCTAATATCTGGTTTTACCCTTAATTGCGTTCTATTAAATTCTATTCTGTTTAATTCTACGTATTTCTATAAACCAGTGTCTTCACCCTCACTCTCACTACTTTTCCTTCTAGAACATTTTATCAAATTTACTAACAATCCTGTCTTATAAATACTCCAAAGAATTCATATTTTTACACAGTCTCCAGTCTAAAGTCACTTTGTTTTCATATGTGTGTTTCATTCTCCTTGTGCCTTTTTGCTACTTGTGTTTTTGTTTTTTCTTGTTGTATATAAATTGTTAATTGTTTTTGTTAGTGTTTCCTTAGTTAGTATTTTAAATAATATTAACATTAAAAGACGCTAAACTAACTAGATCAAAACTTTGTCTTTTTCGATGACTTCGTGAAGTTACATAATCTTCAGAATAACCAGAGCTACCAAACTTGCGTTAATTACTGCTTGTATATACATAATTATTTCTGCTGACTGTTTTGTTACTGCAGAATGTCAGTATACGCTTATTATGCAAGTAAATGAACTCGATATCTGTTTTATGAATTTCGAAAGAATTGCAACGTTATAATTATGAAATCAAAATGTTTTAAACTCTAAAATGGTTTTTGAGTTTCCTTTAAACTCCACTGCGTCACAATACGTGACACTGTTCTTTAGGCGTTGATGATGTTTATTTTGTAGCGCGAAACTTTGTGCCTTAAGAATTGGGCGGCTAGGCGGGCGACTACACAATTGACGAAGAGTTGGTTAGGATGTAGGGTCCTTGACTAGTTTTGGAGGGTGCAAAGGTTTTTCGAGAAGATCATTTGGAACATTTGGTGTCAAAAGCAGTTGGAGCAGTATGGGGAGGAGGTACAGGATAAAAAGGGATAGTTGCCGTCGCATGGTGGATGCTTTCAGAAGCAGAACGAGATATTGTGGCAAAAATTTCCCACAATGGAGGGGCTTAGGGCACTGGGAAGGTTCGCATCGATAAAGCTTAGAGGACATACTAAATCCCTTTGAGAGCATATTGTAATCAATGGATTTACGGCAGTTGGAAATGACCCTGAAGAGGAAAGTATCTTGACGGGACTGCCTGTGGACTTGATGATCCAAGAGTTTTTGGCGTTTATCTTTTGTTCTATAAGGGTGGTTAGGTGTGGATGATAGGAGATTTGAAGATTATTCGGTTAGATGAGATTTCATTTTTTCTGATAAAAGGACTTGAAGAAGTGATAGTTTTTTTCATGTTTCAGCTTCGCTTCTTTTCCTTATTGTATGTATATTATGTATATTCAACAATGTGTATACTCTTCAGGAAATACTCACAACGTTTCCTACTACACAAGCAGGAAAAATGTAATCTTAAGCTTTTTCAAAGAAAGTCACACTTTGTTGTAGAACTGATATTGTTTAAGCAACTGTATAAAATTTCGAAAAAGATTTCGGCACGGATCCTTTTGACGACTGAGGGTAGTGAAATATTCACAAACAAAAATTGTGTCCTTTTTTCCTTTTCTTGATTGAATTTCAACCCCATTCCAAGGAAAATTGTGAGCCATTTTTTATGTCAAAGTGATCTCCATGTACCTATTTCTTTTGTACTTGTTTTGTTGCAATATATACTTCGAGTCAAGTACTACAATGAAAGAATGACTCTAAAGGGACTAAAATTGTATTTAATGGTAATAATGTACTGAATATCACTTGCAAATTGCTTCAGTTTCTGAAAAAATATCAATAGTTTTTATATTGTCTTCGTTAGTACAAGTAATAATTCAAATGTTATTCACTGGGTAAGTATAGCTGAATAACGATTACGATTTCAATTACTATTTTTAGTAAATTAGTAAAAAATTACATTGATACCGAATTTAGTTATCCAGTCTGGGATGTTGAGGCAACATATCTTAATTTAACAATTAGTGAAAAAGAAAAAGATTTTTTTGCGAAATATTTCCTCTGCGATTCATTTTTTAGATGTTTTTTATTCTTTGTATTCCTCATATAATTATCAAAAAATGGCGTTGATTACAAGTCGCTAAACTAGTGTTGTCAAAAGAATCGTTATGAAATCGGTCTAAATCGATTTTTTTTTAAAATTGCTCTAAACCCAACAATCGAATGGAAGAACCGCAAGATGGTGCACTCATTCTTAATTCGAGGAACATATCAATAGGTGTTACATTACAAGTCAACATTAAGTAGTTCAAGAAAAAATTACGAAAGATCATAACAGCATAAAATGGTCGAAATGATTTAGCAGTAACTATTTAATTAACCTAATGATTTAATATCTAATCTCAAAGGTTCTTCTGCCGATAATTTTGAAAATGAGGAAAAAAATGAAGGAATGAAATGTTCTTTTTAAAAATTTATTCAGTATTTTATTTTTAAATGTATTTCAACTTTCAAAATTCGCATTTCCTTTTATATGAAATGGTAGTCGTTCATTAAGATTACCCACTAAAAGCGTTGAAAGCCTACGTAAAGGTCGCTGCATTTGACAAAAAGGAAACTTTCGCCATATCTAAAGGAAACTTAATGTAATATTCTCTTTCTTGTCCCGAAGGAATCTAAAAATATGCCAGCAAAAAGCACTTTCTTATACTTGTCAAATAAATCGCGTACAATAAATTTTAAAAATATACGGGATGTCTTAAAAGATAGCATCAGACAGAAACACTGAAAGACCTTACACACCACACTAAACGCTCTTATTTTTTTATTGTTTTAAATATGTGATGGCTTTTATTTTTACACCTCTCTACTGGATAAGATAAATACTAACTAAACTGAAAACTATAAAGTTCTTAAACCTACTCTGAATTTTGAATAGGAAGAGAAAAAAAGTTAATCTAAATACAAAAGCAACAATTTCTTAATTTAATCGAAACAGCAGAAAAACTTGTTCTGAAAAACAGTTAAATTATATCTCTCTTTTCGTTTAGTTGATTACTTCTTAATCTGTTACACAGTGGAACACTGATTCTGCGACATGGGATTTATTAGTCAACTTTAAATAACTTTGGTCTGCTAAATACGAAAATAATAAAATTTTTGTTGAATTGACTCTATTTTTTTGAGATAAAGGCAAACCATTTATACTGGAAATTAAATTTAAAAAAAAAGTATTTTTTAAAACGATTATTTTAAAATTATCAAATGACTTCAAACTAACAAAGTGCTGTAAATGATACAAAATGTAAATAAAATAAAAAACAAAATCATTTCAATAAGAGTGAAGAAAAACATTTTGAATTTAATGTTTTATGTGTTTTTTTTGGTTCGAGCAGTCTGCAAGTTCCAGCAGTAGTCTGTCATCATATGGCGATCCCAACGACGTTGACATCTTTTCGTGATATTCTCAATTTTCTGATGGAACCGTTCCCCTTATTCTTCGCTATAATCACAGAAATCGTCTAATAAGGAAGTAATTCCTTTGCAGTGTTGGTGGCTTAGCAGATTATAAATACTTGTGGGAATACTAGGTATATCAATGTAACAATTAAAAAACTATAAGAGATTCACTAGCATAGTAAAATCGCGATACTATGCAACCAAGTAGATGAAAGACATTTACATACGCAAATGTAATTTTCTAACCACCTATTCTCATAAGAACCATGTAAATAGATTTTGTATAAATAGAATATTTGAATAAATCAATCAAACACAGGGCTCACTCTTCATTGGGTGCTGCAATAGTGTCAACCATCGGATGCTGAATAGTGTCAATTCGATATAGATGCAGAAATGTGCCCAACGATGTTAAAAAACCTGTTCGTATCAGAACCACAATTAAACGATTACATACATCAGGGTAAACCCAAGGGAACCTGCATCGGTTCGGTGTCGTCTTACTTGCGAACGTTTCAGATGCGAACAAACACATTTTGATGTTATTTGCAAACACTCGTATTAAGATCCAGGTGCTTTTAATAATTATAGGTCCATTTGCGAACAACTACATTTTATTTATTTCGGTTGAATCTATTTAAAAGAAATGGAATGATGTTCCGATAGACAACAATAGTAACAATCATAATAATTAGGTAGGTATTTATTTTTAATTATCTACTATAATGAACTAGGTAATAATAAATTATCAACCAATAACATAATAAGAGGTGGTAGTAACCCTATTTACAGTTAGGTTTTTCAAAATATATAACATTAATCCTTGCGATTTTAAGAAGTGAAGTCAAGATTTGTTACCTTAACGGCTTAACGTTACATTTTTCGAAAATGGAAATTATCGAAACAGCAAAAGGAAAGCCTTCCTTGGTCTACGATGGTTATCAATATCGAAAGTGTCGTGAAAACAGCAAAGGTGTTATCACTTGGTTATGTATTCAAGA
>NW_020439094.1:272103-304822 GCF_000699045.2 Agrilus planipennis
TTTATATTTGAAGAAATATTAAAGGCTTTAATGCTTGTTTTCGACTCGCACTGCTATTCATGATTGAACAAAACTTTTGGCAGGTACTGTATAAACAAGTATGTTTAATGAACAAGAGTCGAGAGTATAATGAGCTTTTTTCTCCCTACCTACTATTTTGCCCGCGCGCATCCACGACATTGGAAGGGGCACTTCGCTAGAGAAAGTAAATGAAGTATATATAGAAACGATTTTAGTTAATAGAACCCTCTTTTGTTTTATATGTTTAAGATGATAATAATAAAAAAAAGCATTCATTATTGTGAAATGTTTATTTATAAATAATATTTGAAACAGGAAACAAGACATTTACGCATACAAAAATCTAAATTTACTTGATAGGTAAATGAAGTCACTAATATTACTCATTTTTTGTTCACATGCAGTCGCGACAAATTGGCTTTTTGCAATAGCAGCAGGCATACTGCGTTTTGTGTTTAAACATTGGTGGACATACATAACACGTTGATCTTTTTTCAAGGCGGTTCTCTGGAGGGCTGTTCTCAATTACAATATTATCATTGTTACCGCAAAGCCTTGTAATAGTCGTTTACACTTCTCTAGGTAATTTGGAATTTACTATTCTTCTTTCCCACTGTGGCAGTACTAAACTTTCGTCTAACATTTTCAATTTTGGAGTATCCTTGTAACTAGAAAAAGACGTACATAGGTATTGATCGTGCTCACATCTAGCCGGCAAAAAAAATGCCATAAGCCACCTACGTGTCCTACGACTGGGGCCATAGTTAGTAGCTTTCTTGTTGGGAGGTGCGTCTTTATTCCTACAAAAAATGCTAACGTATATGAAACATTTGTAGCTTGCAAAATTTAAAGAACTTACCATTTAAATTTATTTTTTCCAAAGTAGAACTTTTCATTTTCTTTCGTTAGCTCTTCCAGTTCACTCTTGGAATATTCACACCTGGGTTCTTCATTTTCGGAATAATCCGCATCGGAACTCTCTTCATTAATCTCTTCTTCGTCATCTCCAAAACCATCACTTTCTTCATTTTGGATTTAAATATTTTGGCTCCAATCTATAAAATTGAGGTCTTCAGAATGCATTGCATAACGAATGTCTGCGGTTTTGTTCATATTAAGTTAGAATATTACAATTTTTAAAAAGTGACTGTTACTCAAACTCGTAAACCACCACATAAGGTATCAAAGACCGCTGACCGTACAACAATACAAACACATCGTCGTTTACCAAGCTGGCTTACACACTTCATTCATAGTGAGGTACCTACCTAAAATCCCACCCGCCAGAAAAATTTGTTTCGAAAATTAGAAGCAAATCAATATAGCTAAAGTGCCACAGACCACTTTTTAGTGGTTAAGGTTTAACAATGGAAAATCAATAGTAAGTAAAAATAATTTCAAACAGTTGAAATAGAGATCTAACGATAGCTAGTTAAAATAATGTCGGTTCTGTGCTAATGCGAGACTAACCCCGCGAGAGTAGCATTCGCACTGCTGTAGTGCAATGTGGTGGTCAGAGAAGAGAGACTAGTATAGAAGTCCAATTCAAATGGAGGACTAAAACGTGAGTAAGAAATTCTAAATAGAACCAGGAGATGGCGTTGCTATGAAAATTAGTGTGGGGGTTCGGTATAACTCGCACATATAATTAAATGAGCGTGAATGTGAATAACAATAACAATTTATTAATATTAATACAGGAGGCTGATCAATGTTCGAAGCAGTACAAAATCTTACTGACTAAACAGTCGATGAATAAAACTAATATGAATCACCAAGCTGGTGACATTCATTGTTACCAACCTGAGATCCCTGACTTCACGAGTCTCCGTACGGAGCGCTGTGTCGTCATGGAGCAAAGAGGTAGTTGTAGAGTGTACTGAGGTTATGTGTGTGTTTACTTGTATGAGTGTAATCCCCACATGNAGTAAGAAATTCTAAATAGAACCAGGAGATGGCGTTGCTATGAAAATGAGCGCCTCAACGCTGTATTGAGTCGGAGCAAATTGTGAACGCAGTAATGGCAGGGGTAAATAGTAGAAGTGGTGGGATCACAGAACGCATAAGTCTTTTTCCTTTGCTGTTGTAAGCCAAGTTTGTAAAGAAAAAAAAAAAAAACGGTTGATTTTCCGAAGCGACAACTACCGGTCGGATGACAGAAGCTTCGAGATTTACCGACATGTTATCCGAAACGAAGTCCGGATTATTAACCCAGCATTGGACTTCTGTACTAGTCTCTCTTCTCTGGTGGTGGTGCTCAAGCTCTACTAATTTCGGGTGGGCTGGAGCGCAGCTGGCTCCAATGTTAGCGTGTCTGCAGCATCACGCGGAAGGGCAGCCACACTTAATCGATAGGTGCAGATAGGTTAGGTTAAGTTACACAAACCGCGTTATCTCTATCCGAGGTGTCCGTCTCCAATTTAGTTGCAGGTAAAATATGTTAAACTACATCAAAAATGTTTCTTTTTTTGAGGAAAACATTTTTAAGGGCCGAGAATAACCTCCGAAGTTGATACTCCATAAGGGCGATACTCAAGATTCACATATTTCTAATTGATGTTTTCAAAAACGACCAAATCGATTAAATTCTACATGAAAAATGATTTTATTTTTATTGCAAATTAATGAATCAAAAAAAAATATATAATTTGAAAATGAAGAAAATTCAATTGCAAAAAATGTTGTGATTATTTTTTAATGGGACTAATTTTAATCAAAAGAGGGCGGAAAATACTAAGTAAGTGGTTTTGCATTTTTCGAAAACAAAACACAGTTATATAGGGTGGCCCAATAAATACGTCATATTCTCACTGTGTCCAAACCATATACGTACCAAATCGCTTTTTTGTTTCCAATAGGCTTATTGCTAACTGCCTTCTAAAGGACAGTTATTCTTTGGTGGTTGCAGTATTCGATCACTGCCCCATATATGCTTTCGAATTTTTTTGTTGTTGAAGAATAAATCACTTTTTGTTTAATAAAACAATTCGAAGTGGTCTGTATTCTGTCGAAACTGCCAGACGCGGATCGAGATTTCGATCTTTTTGGATCTCATTAGCGCATCGTAGACAGCTCCGACAGAACACAGACCAACTTTTACCTGCTGTCTTAACAGCACGTTTTAGAAAATACCACAAATGGCGCGGTAAACGCGATCTGTAATACGATGCTACATTTTAGGATTAAGTATGCTCCATCAAGGTCCATTTGTATGAATATCTACTTGCTGAAACGAATCCCGGCGTAGCTAACCTCAACGTGATAGGCACGTTACCATAATCGAATAAAATAATTCGACGTGGTCTGTATTCTGTCGAAACTGCCAGACGCAGATCGCGATAATTCCTATCTTCTTATGAATTTAACAATTTATTCAAAGTAAGTCCCCTGAGTAATATAGGCATATGCCAATTGTCCTTTTTTTAAGTACACCCATCTTTAGACCTAATATGTGAGTATCAAAAACTTTTAAGTTTGCAGTTACTGTGCTTATTACAATTCTTTGTGAAGTATTCAACATGAATCGCAAAAACATTTATAAAAATAACTAAGAAATTTACAAAAACTTACCCACTTATTCGCAAATCCCCAGCTGCATCAAGGTTAAAATGTACCATTACTAAAAAATCACATAAATAATGGAATAATTACTTGTAGTCACATTATTGCACTGAAGCTAATATTAGGAAACATGTATACAGCGCCATCCATCATACTACAGTTCAGTTAAACCCATTATAAATAATTTAGCAGAATGTCAACCGCTGTCCTTTTAAAAAGACGTTTGGCATTAATGAGTTAACAAAGAAAATGGGTAGCAGCTGCCAATGTTCATTATCTAGTCTCATAAAATAGTTACCTCCTTTCTTGTTCACCGACAAAATTCAACAGTCCAATTAATCAAAACACCAGGGAATCACCCCAGTTAGCTCGCAAAACAGAAGAAATGCCTTAAAACTTAAGAAACCTCCAATAAATCTATATCAGTCTGTAGGGCTTTTTCGCTAATTAGCCAGTTTTTATACCCTAATTGCCAACAAATGTTTTATATACACAAATACATCCACACGCACATATCCACTCACGTACCCATGCGCACACAAATAAATAAACAAATGGATTTGTCAGGCTATATATAGAGGTATATAACTTATATTACTTAAATTTTCGTTTGATATTATTTGGAAAAAAAAGAGTTTTCAAAACTTTGAATAAATTTATTAAAAGATGTTCTTATTAAAAGATGCTTGTTGCTGAACGTTACAAACAATTCTGAAGCTCTAAAAGAACTCACAGTACGTTTAACAGTAAGTTACAATGCCTTCTTTGTAAGCTCAATCCTGCGAATATAAACATAAACAATATAAACAAACTAGTTCCGATAGATAACGTACAAGAACTCTGTCACACGTGCCATTTATGTCGTCTATTAGACGCCATTGCGAGGTCAACCGTTTGTTATCAAATTTCCACTATGAATGCACTACACGTACCATAACATATACAATACAATACAAATAATCATGAGCTAGAAAGGTATACCTACATTATCCTTATACGTAAATATGTAAAGCAAAAATTTGTATGTATAAATAAAAGAAATACAGTGGATTTCGGGTATAACGACAACGAAGGAACCACTGTAATTTCGTCGTTATATCCAGGAATCGTTACAAGCAAACTTAAAGGAGATAAAGACACACCCTGTTTTTCAATTTTGAAACAATTTTCACCTTTTTTTAGCAGTAAATGTACATCTGGAAGTCACACTTATTCAAAGATTTACTAAACACAGTTGCTACTCAGAAAAAACGATAAAGGTCACCACACTCGTTGACGATCTGTGTGAATGTAAACAAAAGATAAGAAAGTCTTTAGGGGCCGACTACGGTCGCTATATTTTCTGGGGTTACCAGAAATTTGTTACAAATGAATCATTAAAAACAGTCGTTACACCCGAACTCGGCGTTACATCCGAAGTCGCTATAGCCACAAGAATTTTGTACTAAAGTGTGCTTTAAATTGAAGATACTTACATAAGACGTCGCTATAGCACAATGGCCACTATAACCAAGGTTGTAATAAATGAAATCCACTGTAATCCAACTGGCAAATATTATTAGTTAATTTTCGTCCACAGATTCACTATATTTAGAGCAAGAGTGTCAAAAAGGACTGTTTAGCTTTTGATCATCATTAGAACATCAAGTCGCTCCTTTCTCATAGTAGATCGGGACGGATTTTTAACTATTTTATGTAAATTAAATTTCCGTCAGTTCGTTGCCAACGAATAACTAGCCGTATATATGAGCTTGCCAATACAAAAAGCTTCCTAATAGCTGTGTGATGTTTAGTAGCTACCTTCACGATATTCTTCATAAAAGAACAATCGGGCTTTTAGCATATACCAAATAATACCTGCCTAAGAAACTCTAATATTGCATTGAAAAAGTTTATAATTGTATCTAAAATACATTTATATCGAATTTCGCTGTATTGAATGCACAGTTATCAATTTTGATGTATTGATGATGTAAAAGTAAGAATTATCTATGCGACAGTTTAATGGACAGCGAAGAAGGGGTTGTATTACTAAGACTGGTTGGACAGTAATGCTGGTAGGCGGGCAGTCCCTCCGGACTATGCCGGAAGGTAGGGCGGAAGGCCCTCTTCAGCCTGCTTTCAGTAATCGTGGAAATGGGTGGGTGGTGGTTCGGGTGAGAAAGATGAGACGGACGAAATGATGACAGAAGAGAATGAAAGATTATCTGTGGAATATTACTGCCCCAGCATTTGCCTAAGTGATCCAAGGAAACCACAGAAAAACTTCGGAATCGAACCGGCGTCCTCCCGAATGCTAAGCAATGGTCTAAACCTCTAGGCCATGCCGCTCGGTACTGGTTGGACATGCACCTCCACTCTTTCCTATCCTGAGCCAATCTTTGCATTTCCCTGAAACTAGAACGACCCATATCCTTAACTATTTGCTAACAGTAATCTAATCTAGACCTACCTCTACCCCTCCTAACTTCCGTTTCTGCTTCTCATATCTCTCTGTCTATTTCTTATTGACTTCCATAGAGTCCTCTGTTCTCCTATTTTTTCTAATACCTCTTCATTTTTAACTTTCTTTATCCACGGTATGCTCATCATTTGCATTACATTTCGAACGCTTCTAACCTTTTCTTTTCCAGCGCGCCCACTGTCTATGTTTCTCACCCTATACAGCGCCGTGCTCCAAACATACACCTTTAACAACCTTTTTCGAATTTCTAAATTAACCGTTCGCGAGCATGGAAGTGACCCTGCGCTATGCTCTGCTTTATATCCCTACTACTCCTTCCGTCCTGACTTATCTGACTTCCTAGATACCTAAACTCGGCGACTCTTAATTTTTCGTCTCCTATCTTTATATTCGCTCTTTCCCTTTTTTTCAAATAGTTATACAAGCATTTTTACATGAAACCGTGAATGAAGTCCATTTTTAACATATTTCCTAAATAATAAAACGAGTTGAAAAAAACAACTGAAACATATGTTCAGGGGGAGTATACTTCGCAACCCTCCCGCCCTGTTCGATGAACTGATAATGAATTGAATGAAGTAAACTTATATTTCTTAAATTTGCATTTGATATTGTTTGGGAGAAAAGGAAGATTTCAAAACTGAATAAATTTATTAAGAGGTGCTTTCTGTTCAACGTTACAAGCAATTCTAAAGCTCTCGAAGAATTTGCAGTATATTTAACAATAGGTTAGAATGTCTTTTTGCAAGTTGAATCTTGTGAATATAAACATAAACATTTTAAACAAACAATTTCCGATTGGTAAGGTATGAAGTTTTTCACACGTGCATTTATACCGTCTATTAGAGATTAGACGCCGTTGCGAGGTCAACGTTTGTTATTATCCACTATGACGCACTACACGTAACATAACATATCTTCTTCAAGATTCGTAGTACTCCAAGATTTGACATTATTTTAGTTTTTTCACTTTTCTAAACACTGTCTGATTTCGCTACAGAAATCTCCATCGGTGATGTTAAAGTTCATTAGCCTGTGAAGACATCGTCCCTTCTGATGATATGGTCAGTTTCCCCTGAGTTCGGAGAAAATATTACTATTATATTTTCCTTAGACTAGTTGATTGAATTTGAATATCCCATGTTCAATGCGAAGCCATCAACCTTTGCAGGCTTTTTTTGGATAGACATTTTGAAATTCGTTATTCGATTTGTTATTGAATCATTCGTTCATAATAATAACAGTTCGATTTACTGTTATTAGAACGTCCACAAAAGTAAAGTCGCATTTTTACAAATCATTAGGCTTACATTTGCTTTCTCTATTTTGAATTGCGAAGTTGCGGCCATATTTCTTGTTGTAGTTGTCAGTCTAAATTATAACCTTTCTGAACATAAATAAAATTTGTAAGCAAATGCTGCTTTCTTATATCTGTATAGCAATCGTTTACTCAAAAGCCAATCTAGATCTGCAAATTGAAATAGTCTCAAATCAGCCTTTCAGATTAAATTTGAACCCTTGTTAACTTTGTGAATAAAATAAGTAATTAAATTTTATGATATGGCGGATTCGACTGAAAGTGAGGAATATAAAAAAATTATTGATATTGATAAGCATTTTGACATTTACCCAAAAATTAAAAGAACATAAAATTGTTCTTAATATATCACAAGCTCCGCAAACTAATGCAGAAAAAGAAGTCGCATTAAACGATTCACAATAAAACAATTATCAAAGAAAATTAGTAATATGAAAGCAGAGATGAAAAAGATGTTTAACGTGAATAAGATAGGCAATAAACAGTCTTGGGAAAGATATTATTGGAAAAGTTTCTTGTACGTTGATGGAGTATCCTTTTTTGTTCATCAAAGTCATGAAACTTTGGAATGCTGACGTGTGTGCAGTCAATCGCACCGATAACAGTTGGAAAATAGTTTTAGTTTTTACATCTTCAGCACTTCTAGAAAATCTAATAAAAATAGTGACCTTGCATGCTTTAAAGAAGTGTGTTGGTAAATCTTACAGACAATAGTTTGGTGAACACCGTTTTCTTTAGCTCGAGAATTTTTAAAGCCCGAATTCGACAACTACCGCAGAAAGTCGTTCATCTTACGTATTTGTAGGTGATAGGGCAGCTCCTCGCCTTTCGCCAGAATCAGTCAAAAAATAATTTGCTAACCACTTAACATTTTTACTGTTAAATCGACATAACCTTCTGAAATAACCGTCTGTGCAATTATTACGCATGCCGCATATTTTTCTTTTACGCGCACTCATGTTCAGCCATAATTTGAAAGGCTGGTCGACCTACCTTAAAAATCTGAAAGCACTTGTTACACTAGAAAAAGCAATTTCTTAAATTATTCATGACATTTTAAGAAAATGTAAGTAATTGCTTCTATTTTTTAAGAAATAGCTTTGACTAGAAGCAATTCCTGAACTTTTAAGTAATTGCTGGAAGCAAAAGTAGTTGCTTCAGTTTTTATTCATTGGATTGCAAACATTTACTCTGATTTTAAAGAAAAAGCAATTGCTAAATTTTTATTCACTAGGTTCAATAATAATGACACGTTACACATTAAAAGTTATCTGAGTAAAACCAGTTGAATCGCTAAAGTCTATCTCTCATAAACGGTATCTAAACTTTGAAGAACACCTTTAACTGTTGTATTGTATAAGTAACAGTGGAATGACACAATAATGAGTCCGCCGGAATTTCATTGTCTACATCTCGCACATAAACTAACAACATACTCGAAATTTCTAATCTGCGTGTTTTGTAATAGTTCTCCATTTAATGGTTCTATATTTCATTTCAATTAGCTTTAAATTAAATAAACAAAATTTTGTTAATAATAAAATGAGTTGCATTGGGCCTCATCGTATATTGGTGTTTGGGCTTTTTATTTAAACGTCATCTTTTAGTGCCTTTTCACAGGAATCATTCATTTATTACTTAAAGCTATTTTTGCTACTGTTTGACGCTCTCCCCCCTAAATAAGAAAAAATAAGAATAGGCCGACCTCCTCCGTCCTGTTTAATATTTATTACGTAAGAATCTGAAAGAGAAAACGAATACACGTTTGGTTTGTTTTAATATCTATTTTTTAAAGTAATAATATTTAGGAACGTTTATTTGTACTTACAAAGATTCTGGTAATTTTTATTTTTTGGTAGTAATAAACTGGTTTTAATAACTTATCTATACTTACATAAAATTTTTAGTCTAGGGGCTCAAAATCAACTCGAAAAGTGCATCTGCCACTGGAACATCTCCTATAATAGATGTTGCTTCTAGTTGGTTATTCAGGATTGACGCCGTCAACGTCCATCCATTCCACATCAGCCCCGATGCGGCACATAACTTCTTTGCCTCGCTATAAATATATGCCTAAAGCCTTTTCTTTTTCAATATTTGAAATACGGCCATGAAGTTTTTTGTGAAGTTGCGCTGCCTTTTTCGACGCAAAGTAGGAGAGTGTTTGCGGAATGGGGGGTAAAAAGTGGAAATAAAAGTACCTACGAATTTATTTATCGTTTTCAATATATTCACCTACTACCCTTATACATTTCTCCGATCTTTTAATTAACTTGCGTATACTTTCGACAAAACATGTTTCAAAAATACGCCGAAACTGCATCCTTCACTTTTCCGTAGCTTGAAAATTTCTTTCCATGAAGGCTTTATTTAGTTTGGGAATAAGTAACAATCGCTTGGAGCTACGTCAGGATTGTAGGGTGGGTGAGCCAAAATTTTGAAGCTCACCTGCGGGGCAGTCATCGCAACACGGCTCTTGTGAACAGGCACGTTATCGTGCAGAAGGAGGATACCTTTGGTCAATTTTCCCCTTCTTTTTTCTTTGACTTCTTCGTTTAACCGCTCTAGGATTGAAGCATAGCATTCTCCGGTTATGGAGATACCTTTATCTTTGTAATCAACAGGATCCCTTATGAGTCCCAAAAGACTGTCGCCATGATTTTCCCAGCCGACTGTGACACCTTAAACTTCTTGGGTGGTGGTGTGCCTTTTTTTGTGCTACTGCATAGAATCCTGTTCGGACTTAGGTTCATAATGATGAAGCCAAGTTTCGTCCGCAGTACAATTCGAGGCAATACTCCATCTTTATCTTCACTACAGAGGTCTAAAAAACGTGCGAGAACACTCCACACGATGTTGTTTTTGAGGCGGAGTGAGCATTCTCGGCGCCCATCTTGCGCTGACTTTAGTCAAGTCAAGATGATCGTGAAGAATTTTAAAAATGGTTGCATCTGATACGTTTACCATTTCTGCGAGCGTTTCTTCTTATGTCGGGCATCTTCTAGTATTAATTTTTCGACTTTTTGAATGATTTCCGGAGTGGTCTTCAAGTGCCTTGCTAAAGAGGGCATGCCACTTGTAAACCATTGTTTATACCTGGGCAAGAACCCCCTTATAGGATGACATCCCTTCCAGTATGGTTTGAACTAATTTTCCTTGCTTGGAACTGTTTAGTGCTAATAATTATCTATATTTTTTACAATTATTTTAATTCGAAAACTTTTCCGTTTAGTTAGATTTAGTATTGTTAATTACTTTCATTACATTTCAAATTTATTTTAATTCAAAAACTTTTCCGTTTAGTTAGATTTAGTATTGTTAATTACTTTCATTACATTTCAAAATTCTTTGTTCCTTTGTTAAATTCAACTTTATAATACTACTTCAAATAGTTATTCAAACATTGTAGGTAATAAATTCCTTTCTTGTATTATTTGGCTTTGCAATATTTCGTGAATATTCTATTTGTCATACAGACAAAATGTACGTTATGAATTCAATAATTCCTGGTAGCATAAATGAGGTTTTTCTGTCAGTAATACCTGGCTAATTGTTAGCTCTTTCATACCTGTTTTCAGAACTTTTCTATATTCAGGAAATTCCTTCATTTATCCACCACCATGATATGTTTCATTTAGACTCCACCCCTTTGTTAAGTTATTCTCTAGTTTGTAAGTAAATTTAATTTTGTTAGTTAGTTAGTTAGTATGTAAGAAACCTTCTTATTTAAAACATTCTAGTAGAACGGGAGTTCAGAAACGCAACTTCTGAGTGGTCTCCGGATAATTTTTTATCTCACGACTGCACAGGAACTTTATAACAACGCGGTACTCGACTTTGTTCCCGATTGAGTTGTTTCGTCAAATATAGTTCAAAGACTACTAACCTAATTATGATAAAACTTGGTATTTATACTAATAATGAGTTGCTTAATTCGTTATAACTCGAGTAAGTACCCTCACTAATGACCTACCTACCCATTCGGTGAATTTGAAAAAGGCACCCTTGTATTTAGAGCATACTAAACAAATTCTTTCTATGAATACATCTTGTATTAATTGTGATTTTACGTAATAACTATTAAAATCTCCTCCTATCCCTTTGTAAGAAAACATAAAAAAAAAAACATGTTTGGGGGGGGGGTTCTAAATCATCGTACGTAATAAATGAATGGCCCCATACGGACAACGCGCGCGTTTTAACGGAGCGTCACGGGTCGTTCAATTATTCACATGCAAACTTTTAAATCATCGGTGCGCTGATTTTAAAGCGGAAGCCATCAGCTCGGTCCTCCAGCGGCGAGTTTGGCGCAAGGCGGCGGACATTGCAGGCTTTTATGAGTATATTCACATGAAGCGTTCGATCAATCCACAAAAAAAGTGCTGCGTTGCCGTTTTCTTTTGTTTACCTCTTGGAGCTGTGCTGAGTTTTACATAATGTTTCACAGAATGTTGTTAAAAATTGGTAATCAACACTGCCAAGCACTTCCCATTGGCAGCAATTTACCAGACGCTTCAAAGCTCGCAAAAAAACGTAATTTTACAATTTTTTGCGATCTTTGAAAGGTCTGGCAGAAATTGCCGCCGATGGGAAGTGTTTATTAATTTTTAACAATATTCTGTGAAACATTTCCGTAAGTGCTTTTGGCACTTGATGTCTGTAAATTGTCCGACGGCCCAAGTTAGCACGTTGCAGTTCAAAGTACATACTAACATTACTCTGTCCTACCCATTTTGTTACTAAGAAATTAAGTAAAGTTTGGCGGCTCTAAGATCTTGGACTAAATAGCAGCGATGAACTTGTGAATTATTTATAGTATGAGAAGAATGTGAAGTGAACATCGGTTGTATATTAAGTATAAAATATTAATTTATGGTTACCTCGCGAAAAGGATGGAAACCCCTACAGCGTGACGGAATTTGATAGCTGTCTCAATTTTCTCCGGTTATTCAGTGAAAGCCATGCGAAAGTAATCGAGTAATTTTCGATCTTCTCTAACTCTCTATACAACGTTCCAAAGATACCTTTCAATAGCCTTTTGCGATGCTTCCAAAATTGCATTTCCTTTTTTTATTAATCACATAGTGCATATACAATATGGTGACAACACAGCGAATATTTCTATAACCTAGGAGAGGCTTACTATTAAAATACCTGTTTTCCTTTTTATATTGTAAATTCAGCACATTACATTATATATTCAGCAAAACTATCCGCTGTACGGGGATCCGGTGGTTGGCTCTCTAAGGTGAGATTTCGGGACAGTCGATGATGTATCCGATGATTTTCCAACCCCTACAGACTCCCCTTCTCCCCCTTCCCCATTTACCTTGGACCTTTATCGGACCCCATCTAGTGTTTGCTTTCGTTATCGTCACATGTATAAGCAACCAAGAAAAGTATATTCATTACATCAGCAATAGTTTCATTTTGCTCTGAGGGCCCCTTTATTAGTAAACTTCTTTCGGTCACCCGTACGTGACAAAATAGTAAACATCATCCCATCATTACCTATGTATGGCTTTATCAATATAGAATTGTCAACTTACGTGAACCAGTCATGAGTGACGTAATATGATAATAAAATGGGATCATTATTAAAAAAAGGATTCCGGAGGCATTCAACGAAAGACTGCCGCGCCGAAAACACTTCCTTATGATTCTTAAATATAACTGTAAAATTATCATAAATCCATAGTATACGTATGTTCGATTGTTTTCCATGGTTTAAGAATAAACATTAATATTTTTCGTTTATTAACCATCTATCGTTTCACTACACATGGAACCCTATCTTCTCATCTCGGCCACACTGGCCCTGCTTCCGTGAATCAGTTTCGTGTAGCGGTTTTGCGTTTTGACCAAACATATCCCAAACGAGAAAATGAAAATTATAATTTTGGAAATTACGAACACTAAAGGTTACAATTTGTAACAGTATTGTCACGAGTATGCCGAATTGGAACACAAAGCTTTTTACAACAAGGACCTTTATTAGAACTAAGGATATAAATACACGCCATATTAATTTGGACGTCTTATATTGAGCGAAACTAAATGATTTTAAATTCTGCCCACTTCTCTACAGCAGAGCCGGGCAAACTTTAACTTCGCAGGAGCCGCTACATGAGTTTAGTTTGAGTCACTCCATACCCTTCAATGAGTACGAGAGAGTAAGCACTAATGACCCATATTGCTTTCTCTTTTTCTTCTCCCTTCCACTCCCATATCAAGCCCCTTCATCCCGTAGACGAGCGAAGCCACTCACGCAACTTAAAAAATACCTACGAAAATTTTCGTTACTACGTTCGCAAAACTATTGGGTTTGGCTATGGAAGAGGGGACTCATCTACGAAATGGAAGGGATAAGAAAAGGAAAGAATCATCTCACTCGCACTCGCAGGATCAATGAGGAGCTACTTGGTTAACCTTGAGGATCACTCGGGATGCAAAAGATCCGAGTTTGCCCGTTTGAATTTATGTTTGTTTATATTATGACTTATAGAGTTTATAAACATCAGGATCACTTAGAATCTGAAGAAGAAATATATTTAAAAATATTGTTATTTTGTAAAAATTTGTTATTTATTCCCATTCTGCATTAAATTATAATGTGTCAACTTCAATAACCTGTAACACAGTTTCGTTTCAGTTTTAATTTTTAACTCCAACAAGTCGCTAATGAATGCGAAATGTATTCAACAGAGAATGCAAAGCAGTAACTGTAGCGTTGAATGGACTTACCAATTAATATTGTAACAATAACGAACATTATGTTTATTATAAACGTTGATTGTGCCAGATTTGCATTTTAGGTTTATTGAGTTTTAGTTTATCGTTAGACTAACTAACTAGGCTACTATTCAGAACGGAAATTATAACAATGCTTATTTGTTGAGCTGTGCTTTGTTTCAATCCAAGGCCGAACTAACCAGTAGGCAAGTAATACAAATTTCTAAGACCCGTAATTCGGAACGATGTGAAAATGTATCTGTTTGCTGTTTTCTTATTATTTATTTATGGTAATTTACGGAAACCATACCATATCAGTTTTAAATTTAAAAAACGAAATATTAAATAATTTTAATTTTCACTTCCTCAAATACATAAAACGAATCTCTTTAGTCAAAAATTAGAAAAAGTGATAATTGTTGGCGACATTTTCCCTCCCGATCGTCTCCGTCCTCGGCAGTCTTCAATTATGGGACACGGGCATGTAAAAACATTGAAATATAAACATAAACAGTCTGGAGTTTCGAGGCCAACGCTATCGAAAGGGGTTTGGTGCTTTTTGAGGATTCATTGTGATAGTCTTTTCGAATATACAGTCTAATTATTTTTCTAATTAGTAAGAGTTTCATTAATTTTGTTATTTTAAGAAAAAGGAAAAAAAATAAAGGTTTTGTAATTCTTCGTTGTGAGTGTTATTGTTATTGATATAATTATCTAACAAATACAATCTGTGAACAGCGTTTCAATAACAAATCTCGCTTGCTCACTCAAGTACTACTGCCTAGTGACTTCTATCAGCAACTGACTCATTACATTTTTAAAATTTGTTCCCATGGAATAAAAAGGTTCCAAGGACAATATATGCCGTATACAGGTCTGCAGAGAGTCTAAACAATAACCCGATATTAATTCTGCGAAATGCCGATAAGTAATCCCGCCGACCTGTACATTGCTCACATCTATTACATGTGTGTGCCAAAACAACATTAACAATAATATTACAAAAAAAATACAGTTCATTACATAAAAAATACAACACTTTATACATGTGTACGTACGTCTCTTATTGTAAGTCAATTCTTCGGTTTAGAAATCTGACAGTTCGTTTGGAACTCACGCATGGCTTGCTTTGGTAGTCGGTGCAGATTACCCTCAATCGGAATCGTTTCATACAGTTGGTGCGGCTCGTCTTTTCATTCCGTAGGAAGACGAGTCCGTTGATAATGACACAGTGCACCACCTTATAGTTTCCGGCGGATACAGGTCATTTTCTGATACGCATTATTATATGCGTTGTTATTGGTTCGGCTTGTAGTCGCACATAGAAGTTCAGCATCGAACTTATGACGTTTATATACAATGTGGCTCGAAAAGTAGATAACTCAATTATTATTCATCCACGCGATTAGCAATCTAATCAATGTTGACTGAAGTTATCAAAGATAGATGTAGAACATCGTCTGGGTAATGTGTAAGCGGTAACGGTCCACTTTAAAATAATTCGAATAAAATGTAGCATCGTGCTACAGATGGCGTTTATTGCGCCATTTGTAGTATTTTCTAAAAGTTCCACTTTATTTGCCTGTTGTAACTGTTACATAATATGCGTAATTTCCTATTTAGGACACCAGTACCTACAAAGTTGGTAGGTATGCATATAAATTATGGTATTTGTTTGCAATTGCAAGCTAATTTCTACTGCTGGGTTAATGGCCCAATTGGCAATCGCTTAAATAACGGAATCAATAACAATCTTGGGAGTCAGTTCGAAGAATAACGGGAAGCGAATAAGGCAACGTGGTGAGGCGTTTTGTCATTTTCAGTCAATCTGTGACGGGTCTCTGCCATTTTCTATGTTTCTTCAATTTACTTTTATTATAATTGTTCGAAAAGTTGCAACTGGGGTGAATATCCCTACAGCAGTGGTTAGAAGAGGTACCAAAACTTTTGTGAGTTTGGGAATTCTATAACGTTGTCATTTATTCTAAATAATAATTAATAATTTTCGTNGAGTTCATACAAGAGTTATATAACCTGACATTATCAATAAGGAATATTTTCGTGTGTAAGCAGATGTTACATTTTTCAACGTATTCACTACACTTAAAATTAGTCCAACGTTTTCTTTCTTTTGAATTTCTTCTAAAAGATACTATTGCATCATTCTTGCAAAAGAAGTGTTTCATTCAGCAATGACCTGATCATTTTTCTCCGTCAAGCCATCTACCGCTTTGGCGCCTGACGTGTCCTGGATAAATTCGGCAGCGGTTATGATCAGACGTCAAAGATCATTCCGATATTGCCAAACGTTGAAACATGTGTGTATGTGGTTATTGTCAACGGTGAGAAATCGGACACCCGTTCCGCAGAAAGATTCTTTATATCCAAGTAGGTTGTTAAAATATTCTGCCGCAATCCTATACACTTTCACTGTCCGATCGTTTATCATGATCATTTCTCAAATGATAACCTCATTTGAACGTTCTGAACGATGTTCATCACAGTCACGTGCAAATTCACCCGTTCAGCATTCTATGATTGATATAATAACGAAGGTGCCGAGTCCGCAAGAACTTTGCCGAAATCCATTTTAACCTTATCATTTGTTTTTATTTTCAAAAACAACCGTTTTATTCATGAACATACATCCTTTAGAAACTGTGTCAACTTGAAAGTGCTAGCGTGTGTCCAACATACATATATCTCTTTTTGACGTGGAATTGGAAACCAATCACTCTTCTATAAAGATTTGGACCGTCCGAATACCTACAACTAATGAAATCCAGTTGATTAGTTAGTTGATAGTTGTTTTATCATTACAGTATATTCTATTCATTCCATTGTCGTAAAATCACGGATTTTGTTCTTTTTAGAAATGGTAGCCATAAAATAAGCAACTTAGCGAGATTGACGGTATTGCCGTGAAAGGTTTAACGAAGAGTATGTTTTTTTTTATTATTACAAAAATTACACTGGCTGGAGCTCTAGGTCCATTTAGCCAACAAGAAAAAAACAGCATAACTTATGAATATAAAAATATTGATTTGAGATATTCTTATAATATTCTTATAAAAATATTTTACAGTGCATCTAAATGAACCTTAACCATTCTACATATGTATGTTCAACGACATGTTATCATACTAATCCCTTTTTTCTGGCGTATGATCGCGTGAAATTCAATCCACATTAAAGTTACACTTCAATTGCTTAAACAACAGCATCATTCTAACAGATAGTCCAGTTCTCATATAATTATTATTATGCTTAATTCATTCCTGCTACCCCACTTAACTAACAAAGGAAGAATGAGGAAGATGAGTGTTTACCTACCTCCATCATCAAACATTTTAATAGCGAAAAGAATCTTTACATTACGTAAAATACATACCTAAATGGAAGTTTTTCAATATAACGCAACATTTTTTTTCTTAATCAAGCCAGTCTTAATTGATTTTTCCTGCAGTTTTTTTTTTGCACATCACTTTATATATGGATGTACGTTGACGACTTTAAAGTTCAACATATTGAATTTCGAGGAGCTTCAAGTTATGGAACATAAAATCGGTAGAATTAAGATAAGTTTTAGAAGGGGACTGTCAGGATTGTTGAGAGAGTTTGCCGAAGAAATTTATTTGCCTGAAGAATGTAGCGTTTGGAATGCTTTCAGCTTTCGAATTTGTGAACTTTTCCGATATGAAAATCATTTTGAGCCCGCACCGAAGTCGACTGATAACGGACACTTCGGAGGCCTGTATAACATTGAAAGTAACAAAACATAAACCAGAAAACTTTCCAGAGAAATACGGGGGCAAGGGTCATGATACATCAAAATCTTGATCCCTCTCAGTGAATTCCTCTTTTAAAGCGGTCATGTAGTTTAGATTTTCTTTAATAAATGCAGCATTACCGTTGAAGGATAATCAAGTTTTTAAATTTGGAAAATAATTGTATGTATAAGTGGTGATTACCACGATAGATTATATCTATTGTCATTTTGAACAATTTCAAGGATTTGTACAAATGTAGAACAGTTTGGCCTGATCCTTGCAACTTTAAGTTCAGATCATTGAGATGGTTTGTGATATCAGTAAGCAAAATCAAGCTATAAATCCACTCTTTGTTCTCTAGTTCGGAATAGATTTGAGCTTGATTTTCTTCCAACAAAACCGACCTAATTTCGTCCAGACATTGCACAGATTTAATCAGCATCTTGGGGCTGAGTCAGCATACGTTATTGTGCACCTTTAAATTCCTGTAAAAAAGTTTTAAATTATCTGTGGGTTATTGAAGAATGGCCGGTGATGTAGTTGACTATTTTTACTACACCATCCATTACGGATTTTGACCTTCCGGTCGAAATTTTTGCTCATAAACATTCTTGGTGAATTATGCAATGAAAATTCAAAATTGGTCTACTACCGCGTTCAATAAGAAGAGAGGCAAATTCGTTATATCTCTTGATTGTAGCGGAAGTCTTATTTAAATCAATATCTCACTTTTTCAACTATTTAATAAATTATTAGAGTATATCCTCACTTCTTGAGATTACTTCCAATAGTAGCAAACTAATCAATTTTTCATACAGACGGTTCTCATTAAAATATCGCGCAACAATAACCGGACAGACAGTGTCGTTAAAATCGACACTTTCATCCAGTCCAACGATAAATACAAAATTTCGTTTGATAGCGTCAGCCTGTTGTTTTTGTATACTTTCATTTCATTTCAAAAAATATTCACATTCTTGACGTAGATCATAAATGACCCGATCCTTTTCCTAAACAAAGCCATAATTCGTTACCCGCGAATTTTGAAATAATAGGATATCCATTTTTTACTCCTTTCGCGCCCATAATCCTGTCTAAAAAAATGTATGC
The DNA here is from genome assembly GCF_000699045.2 of Agrilus planipennis. Lineage (NCBI taxonomy): Eukaryota > Metazoa > Arthropoda > Insecta > Coleoptera > Buprestidae > Agrilus > Agrilus planipennis. Next base: position 291,080 of record NW_020439094.1, read on the forward strand.
AGTATATTGTGGTGCATATCGTAGCAAGCTGTGCGGTGACAATTTGTGGAGCAAATTTTAAATAATTGTGTTTCAATTGTTACTGAAACATTTTAATTTTAATTTTCGTCTGTTTCGCTAGGATGCCCATTAGGAACATGATTTATTAAATTAGAAAAATACACTCTTACACGATGTAAAATCTTGCAAACCGGATGTTTACACTTCTAGTGTTATCACTAACACTAGAGTAGTTCGAAGTGATGTGAGTTAAAAAAACTATTTGTTATTTTTAAGTTATTTAATAACAAACTAACGATATATAATTGCAAATGTTACTGTAGAAAATGCTATTATAAAAATATTGAAATTAAAGTAATATAAAGTGTTGAACGATAAAATGTTAAAATGTTTGAACAATAATGAAATGAATGTTTTGACGGTTTTGTTTAGTTTATCCTCGAGGAGGGGAAATCTTTTATAAACATCCCCTGAATGGGGGTAGTGTGGATTCGCCGAAGCGCCTACCGACTAAAACCCCTCCTCGAGTAGGAATATCAACCCGAAAGTTGTTGGTCCCAAGGGAGGATTTTTGGCACGATAGGAAGGGGGAGAGGTAAAAGTGGGGATGGGAGTGTTGGGGGGGGGGGAAGGTGCCCCATCGCAGAAGTAGGGTGGGTACTCGCGCTAAAAAGTTAAACTAGGGAACAACTCTTAAAACTACAAAGCTCAAGTATCTACTCAAAATCGGTAGGCGGTACCTACTTATTCATCTGTACGGGGATGAAAATCAACCCATTGCTTCTAAAACTTGCTGTTTTTCATGTTGTTGACCCAGAGGGTTCAATTTTATTGTCATGCTATTTATCATTATAATGGAGTTTCCAAAATAAAGCGTGCTCTAACAATAGAGAAATGTTTCCAAAAGAATCTTATAGCTTATCTATATGTAATAGCTGCATTAAACCCACTATGATTTAATAAATATAATAAATATTACAGGCATCGGTTACCAATAATTAATAATATTGACCCTTTGTCCGCCTGTTTACACTTTTATTATGTAATGTTATTAATTATATTATTAGGTAGGTGGCAAAATTAACTTCGTCGACTTGTTAACGTAAAATAAATTATATTGCGGTACCTACAACATGAGCTCTTGGTGAGTGAACTGCCTCCATATTGATCTCTTTCAATCTCATCAGCACGCCAAAAGAGGTTCAACAAAACACCAACCAATTTACTTGCTGCCATCAAACAACGTTCAATTGCTACAATTATCTATAAAGTAACTATTTACTAAGCTCTACGATAATATAACGGTAAAGTATGTAGTCGCACTTGCACGCATTTCTTTGTGGTTAGAAGTTGTCCTTTAAATGATTTCACCTTTGTGCATTTAAACATCGCATTTTATTATCATACTTCCGCAATTCGATTGATTTAATTCTTGCACGTTCTTTATGCTCAGTATAACAAAAAGTTTCTTTTTTCGTAGTGTCCCCTAAAGCATATTTTATGATAGTTAATTACCTCATTTATTCCTTTTTATGTTAAGACGGTGAAGGCGACTCTTTCCTTTGAAAAAAAATCGAGTGAAATGATCAAATTGATAAATTTTCACTTAAATTAAGTCTTTTATTAGTTGAGAAAGCAACTAATAAAGAGAGTCACTTCCACTTTTTTTCTGACGAAAGATTAATTTAGATGAATAAAAGCTTTAAAATTAATTTATTAAGTTTTATGGGAGAAAGACGTAAAAAAAGGGAATCGGTCCTGTGTGAGATTAACGTTCAAGGATTTTCGCATCCTTACAACCCAGTATTTGTTATTTTGATTGATAACACGTATTAAACCAGGAAGTATAATGTGCGAACATATAAATCCAGTATATTGTTTATACAGAGTGTCTCGCAGTGACCACCGTTTAAATCATTTCATAAACTACTCCGATTTAAATTGTTCTCAATTAAAATAACGGCATTTATGAGGCACTCCCTGTTGTAGTGGATGTTGACATCATTTTCGTTATTGTAAATGGAACACCCTGTAGATTATAACGATTGAATTCTACTTATGATTTTAGATAAACATTCATAATACTTTCATACTTCTAAAATTTACCATTTTCGAGGTATTAATTTTTTTTTAAAGTAGTAGTACTTTACACAATAACTAAATATTAGTTTAATGGTTCGAGCCGTTACACATGAGTTGATTATGTGCCAGGTGCGACCGTGCCGGATGCGATCCAGCAGAAATCGTGCCTGTAGCGACCCTACTAAGAGCTTAGAGTGCCCCATGCGACACATTGTCCAAGAGATGAATTTTTACCGTGCACCGCGTCGTTTTAATTTATGTTAATGTACTCATCATCATCATCATCATAACGTCAGTCCTAAGACTGGCTGGACACGTACCTCCACTCTTTCCTATCATGAGCGAAACTTCGCATTTCCCTAAAACTAGAATAACCCACATCCTTAACTATTTGCGAACAGTAATCTAACCTAGGTCTACCTCTACCCCTTCTAACTCCAGTTTATGCCTCTAATATGTCTCTGACTAGACCTTCATGCCTGAGAGGATGTCCTACCAACCTATCCCGCCTATTTCCTACTGACTTCCATAGAATCCTCTGTTCTTCTATTCTTTCTAATACTTCTTCATTTCTAAGCTTTTCTACCCACGTTATCCTCATCATTCGCCTACAACACCACATTTCGAAAGCTTTTAACCTTTTCTTTTCTGCCACGCCCACTGTCCATGTTTCGCACCCGTACAATCCTTACTATTGTTCTTCACATATTCTTGTTATTTGATTTTGAATTTGAGAATGATTGTTACATAAATAAAATCCTTAGGTCGCTAGTCTGGCACGACACCCATGAGTTTACCGGAAGGGTAGACAATTGCTTACTGCCAAACGGGGGGGGGGGTATTTTGTCCATTGCAGAACATATTTCATATTCCCATAACTTACAATTAGTGATAGAGTGCTAGTGCGTAAATATCTAGATGGGATCCAAAGGGGAGGTCTCCCCCCCACTGTACCATAAAAAGTTCGTGGCGGTCTCACCCCCATAAAAAGTTATGGGGGTAAGACGGGGTGGGGGTAGGGGGATCGAAAGAGGGTAGGGGGGCTTGAAATAAGGTGGTCACCTGAGTAAAACACCATAAAAAGTTCGTGGCGGTCTCACCCCCATAAAAAGTTATGGGGGTAAGACGTTGATTATTTTGACAATTGTCATACACTATAATTCAAATAAAATTCAATAAAAAAAATATTTTCAAGCGGGTGGAGGGAGGGGTCGAAAGAGGGCGGTCACTTGAACAAAACCCGATAACCTAACCTAACCTAACCTACCCTATTGATAAAGCTATTGAAATGATGTTTTATATTACTTTCTCAATATTTTTATGTATTTTTCATTAGTTCTACCTTTGAATATTGTTTAAGAATGACTATATAAATATTTACATGCCTAGAAATGTATAAAAATTGGCATATTTATTAACTTTGAACCTCCATAACTTTTTATGGGGGTGAGACCGCCACGAACTTTTTATGGTAGAGTGGTGGGGGAGACCTCCTCTTTCGATCCCCCCATCCCGAAGGGGCCATCATCATGACAACATAGTGAACTGTATCATCTTCTAAAGTTTCTCAGATGTAACAACGTTACAGTTAAACATATGTATAGGTAAGGTTTGAAGAGAAAATATTGCTTCCATGGCATTGCGATAGCACTTATTATTTTGTGCCTTTTAGTAAAAAATTCGTCAACATAAATGATATATGCCTGTAAGTATGTGTACCTACCTACTTATATTGACTGCAGGTGATAATACCTTTCCAATTTACTGTTTTGTTTACGTGCTTTGACGGTAAAATGTAAAATTCAGCATAATAGCTAAACTGTTATCATTAATTAAATGTTATTTTAATAAATTGCTTCAATACATTATCCTGCAATATACGCATTATAGATAAGAGCGATTAAGTACCCACTAAAGGAAACACTGACAGCAGATATATGAGCAATAATACGATAACCTTCCATAAAGTCATGTTAGTAACAAAGGTATTTACTGAAAAATAAACTGTGTACTCCTCTATATAAATCATATAAACATGAAGATAGCTTAATTCAAGCCTGTCCAACCTTTTTAACAGTTGGGTGAAATTTACGATTGAAAAATCACTGACGGGCCACTGACTATTCACGCTTTGACGGTTCCTATTTTATTGCTACCTAAATCTCGTTTTGTGCAGCAAAAAAACCAACACTTTGAAATTAAATTGTCATTCATTGAAATAGTAAAATAAATATGGTATATATGGTAGCAAAAATCCCGCTAATGCGTCAATCTACACGTTATATTGTTGCAACAAATCATAGAATAAAAAAGTTTATGTAAAATCAAAACACTTTCAGAATTCAAAACATTTTATTTACAAAAAGTAGTCAAACGGATTTTGGTGTAAAATGGGTCGATATAGAATTTAACATAGATTCTAAATAGTGTCTATTTTCTTTCACCTGATGCTATCGCCATATGAACTCTGATGAATAGGATTCCAAATGATGTCTAGCTGTCTTCCTATGTCTCTTGTTCCTCCTTTTAGCACTACCCCACATTCTCTCAACTGTATATAAACTCCTGTATCAGGATCAATAAAATTGTATTTATGATTAACTTTAGCATGTAAAGATCTTTCTATATCTATTATATTTATTTGATAACATTTACAACTGTCGGAATAAATTGTGCTACCATCTGTAATGTTTTAAATAATTTTATCAAGAAGGGTAGAGCCATTTCTATTAAGAACAGTGACAACAAACGAATCTTTTGTTTCTCTACAAATACGATTAAATACCCACTGTTCGGGTAATACTCGACCATAATTATTTTCACGTTTAGAAAACAAATTCGAAGTGGTCTGTATTCTGTCGAAATTGCCAGACCTTTTTGGATCTCATCAGCGCGTCACAGGCAGCTNAACGAATCTTTTGTTTCTCTACAAATACGATTAAATACCCACTGTTCGGGTAATACTCGACCATAATTATTTTCACGTTTAGAAAACAAATTCGAAGTGGTCTGTATTCTGTCGAAATTGCCAGACCTTTTTGGATCTCATCAGCGCGTCACAGGCAGCTCCGACAGAACACAGACCAACTTTTACTTGCTGTCTTAACAGCGCGTTTTAAAAAATACCGCAAATAGCGCGGTAAACGCCATCTGTAGTACAATGCCACATTTTAGGATTACGTATTCTCAACAAGGTCCATTTAAATACTTGGATATCTATTTGCTAAAATGAAATCCGGGCGTTTAACTTTATTTTATAAATTTAATTTAAATTTTGAATTATTTGCATGCGCATATGTAACTTTCTTTTAGCTTAGGAGCTACGTCGAAGAAAAGTCTGTTTTGAAAAGTTAATTATATTGCGATATTTAATTTTTTTGTTAGGTAGGTACGTATTTAGTATACACTTATCTTTAAGAAATATGCGAAGAGAAAAAATGTAAATAATAACAGTTGTCTAGGGAGGGTGGAGTATTGGTTGACCATTATATATGAGAATTTAAACGTAGTACCTAAGCCATTCTAAATTNAAGTCGTATTGTATTTAGGTCTAAGAAATGGGGTGCAATATTCTGTTATTATTTACATTTCTAAAGATCTCAAACTGCACGTCATAAAACCAGTTAAATATTTATACTATCTATTCTCGACACATCTGGGTATATTCTATTTGTTTACTTTATGATCCGATCATTTGGGAGTACAGTTCATTTCAATTTTATGGTTGAATTCTATTTTGTAAAGGTTTACAATAGCGATTGTAGGTATTTAGTCGGAACCGGTAGATTTGGAAATTTCGTCAGGCAGTGTCATTAGCCTTGTGCATTACTTGTTCTACCCCTGCCCTCTCAATACCTCCTTCCCTTTATCAACATCCTTACCACTCCTCTTCACCAATGATAGGCGCTAAATTCAAAAATCACCACCCTCTATTACAACCCCACTTTAATTTAAAATTTAATAAATAGTCAAAAAATATAGTTACTAACCAGAGTTTTCAAGAGTTTTCTACAGTTCTTTCATATATCTACGCACACATTTGAACCACGATTTTGTAAATAGTGTAAATAAAATATTTGAACCCACTGTCCTGTTTATTCGTTTTTTAATAAGTGGTACAGCTTTTTAATTAAGGTTGTACAGCAGTGAATTTTCATTGGTAATAACCTCCAGAAGTCCACTGCCTATACGCCCAAACAAAGAGTATAGTGCTGGGTTGAGTCATCTTCAACTTCTGTGCTCTCGAACGATTAATTTAGAAATTCGAAAAATATTTTTAAAGGTGTGTATGTTCGGAGCGCTGCACTGTACGGGTGCGAAACGTGGACGGTGAGCGCGGCGGAAAAGAAAAGATTACCGGCGAATGATGAGGATGCCATGTATTAGAGAAGGTTAGAAACGAAGAGGTTTTAGAAAGAATAGGAGAACAGAGGACTCTTTGGAAGTCAATAAGAAATAGGCGAGATAGGTTGGTAGGACACCTTCTCAGGCATGAAGGTCTAGTCAGAGACACATTAGAGGCAGAAACGGAGTAGACGTAGACCTAGAATGGATCATCTCCTCCTTCCAACTTCTTACTTTACTTAATCTCTTTTTAATATTATCATTTATACTGTATTTATTATGAAATATTATTGTTTTGATATTCTAAAACAATTCGAACTAATACCAATATTAACGCAAACAAAGTTTGTTAATACCGCTATCTTTATACGAAGTATCATTTAAATATATACTAGAGATTCCCGATAAGTCACTACACGAGCCTCATTCGATTCTTTTACTTAAAGCATCCCTGTCGTTTTACTCATGTGACAAGTGGAAACATGAAAAAAATCATCCAATCAAGTAGGTATGATAAATATTTGCAGTCGAAGGCATACTACTTCTGATACATGTATGACTTCAACTACTTATCACATTTGATCAAGATATTTTTTTTACAGATTTTAATTTGCTTTTATATCCAGCTCGTGCGTCCATTTTTTTAATTTTAATTTTTTTAATTTATGTTTTTGAAGTATTGTCATTTTCCTGAAAATTCTACTCTCTGTTGTGATAGATGTCCAAGAACAAAACAGTTACCTAACATTATTAACAACCCTGCTTTAATAATTTAAATAAATATTGATCTTCTAAATTTGATGTAAGTTCAGGATTCTATTGTTTTCGTTTCATCACAGTCCTTTTATCATCACGAAGAAATTTTAAAAACAGGGCGCTAGAAGAAGAAACCGACATAAAAGAATGGTACCATTTGAATTTTTATAAAAATAAGTAACTGATGTTATAGTCAAATATATTTTTTTGTGTCATGGTATTATTTATCTATGAATTACTGGCCATTGTAGTTGAGTATGTTTTCATCAGGGTTGCCACAATTATTAGATATGCAATACAGTTTAGGCATGAGATCAAAAGAACAACATCTGAAAGCAAGGTGCTTATCAAATAAATCATCCTACAAAACGAACGTCAAATATTTAGGAATGAACGATTACACACGGATATTGACATAATAAAACGTAAACTTTTAGTATGAACAAGCAAAAGAAGTTAATCTATTGTGAACATTTATTTTAGATTGCGTTTCATTCGGATGATTTTGTGTATTTTAGTTTAATATTTTCATTTAATCGTTGCCTGCAGAAATTGAAAATTAATTAATGCAACGATATAACGAATTAAGTAAAACACTGAAAGTTTGAAGAAAATTTATTATAGGAACACAGCAATTGTTTCTTCACACAGCGGCTTTATCAGGTAATGATTTATGCAAATCTCAAAGTCGTTAAGGGTGAGTAAGGCTCTTATTTATTGTTTTTCCCCCTTTCAGTTTTATGTTTTGCATATTACAACAAAGGGGAAGAAATGGTATTAATTAATAAATTTGACCTAATTAAGTCTGTGTCTATTGATGAGGCAACAAACAAGGGAGAGGATAATTGAGATACAAAATAAAATATGTTTCATAACGGAGAATTATTACAATTAATTTTATAATTTAGTGCTACATTTTAAATAAAACATTAATTCTGTAAATTATTACTTCTACTTTTTAATCTATTAACATCATTATTGATAGGACAACTGTAGGGATAGATACACAGACAACAAAAAGAACATCTATGGTCGCGAACAGTTAATTTAGAATTTCGAAAAAGATTGTTAAAGGTTTATGTATGGAGCGCGAAAAATCTAAAGCCAAAGAAGGTTGACGGTGTCGTATCAGTAGCTCTTTGGATATTCAGGGTATGCTTGATTTCCGTTAGAATCATTTTGCGGTGACTCAAGGTCTTCGATTCTAGTACCCTCCAAGAGACAGCCGCGATGTGTGGAAGGCCGATGGTCCAGGTAATGTCCACAATGGACAATCTGGGGCTTGAACAAAAGGTAACCTTTTGACCGTCATTTAGGAGATGATGTGACCGTTCAAGACTCCCCTGCTCCCACAACAACTGGCAACTTTGAAGAGCGAATGACGCTTTCCAGCCTATATAAGAACACCTCAAACGTTGCGAAGGGCCTGTTTGGAGAGAAATAGGCTGAACTGAAACACTTGGTGGCTGAGGTAGACTTCCGCACTTCCTGATCGAAGCCTCACATCTCAGGCACGTCCTCTTTACAGGCTCTTTCTTTGTACACGAGCTAGCCACGTGCCCAAACTCCTGGCATTGAAAACAACGTGGGGGGAAGAGTCTCTCCTCCATCTTGTAGGAACTCCACTCAAGTCTCAGACGCTGTCTCTGGAGTAACTCCAGCCCTCTCTGCTCATTGATGATTGGCGTTACACTCCTGGTGCTCTCAACGTCTTTAAGGGTTCTATCCTAAACAGTACACGGACTATTACTATTACCTCCCAACATATCGAGTTGTTCATCTACCAGGTTATTGCGTTTAACTTATAACAACTATAGTTTTTTTTCCTTACTGAAAGTGTAGGATTAGCGTAAGATGAGTCTGATTCTTGTGTAATACCTTGTTCCAACAAGCCATTATCTGTCAGAGAATTTCTCTTTCATTGATGTTCTGTATGGGCGGTAAACAATTGGTTCATCTGTGCTCATTTCTTTTGATATCATCGTTTCGTTGGAGGTAAAATTGCTATATACATTCACCTATTGAAAGTGCTTATTCAACTACTTTAATAAAAAAGTAGTAATCCTTGTCTTATACGAAAAAGAGGTAGAACCGTGGTATTGAGAAAAGTCGATATCGACTAACAAGCTTAAGGATTAAAGGATGATTTTATTGCACCTCAAAAGTGAAAATCGGCACCGCGTGGCATTGATAAGCAGTTGAGAATCGAGTTCATACAAGAGTTATATAACCTGACATTATCAATAAGGAATATTTTCGTGTGTAAGCAGATGTTACATTTTTCAACGTATTCACTACACTTAAAATTAGTCCAACGTTTTCTTTCTTTTGAATTTCTTCTAAAAGATACTATTGCATCATTCTTGCAAAAGAAGTGTTTCATTCAGCAATGACCTGATCATTTTTCTCCGTCAAGCCATCTACCGCTTTGGCGCCTGACGTGTCCTGGATAAATTCGGCAGCGGTTATGATCAGACGTCAAAGATCATTCCGATATTGCCAAACGTTGAAACATGTGTGTATGTGGTTATTGTCAACGGTGAGAAATCGGACACCCGTTCCGCAGAAAGATTCTTTATATCCAAGTAGGTTGTTAAAATATTCTGCCGCAATCCTATACACTTTCACTGTCCGATCGTTTATCATGATCATTTCTCAAATGATAACCTCATTTGAACGTTCTGAACGATGTTCATCACAGTCACGTGCAAATTCACCCGTTCAGCATTCTATGATTGATATAATAACGAAGGTGCCGAGTCCGCAAGAACTTTGCCGAAATCCATTTTAACCTTATCATTTGTTTTTATTTTCAAAAACAACCGTTTTATTCATGAACATACATCCTTTAGAAACTGTGTCAACTTGAAAGTGCTAGCGTGTGTCCAACATACATATATCTCTTTTTGACGTGGAATTGGAAACCAATCACTCTTCTATAAAGATTTGGACCGTCCGAATACCTACAACTAATGAAATCCAGTTGATTAGTTAGTTGATAGTTGTTTTATCATTACAGTATATTCTATTCATTCCATTGTCGTAAAATCACGGATTTTGTTCTTTTTAGAAATGGTAGCCATAAAATAAGCAACTTAGCGAGATTGACGGTATTGCCGTGAAAGGTTTAACGAAGAGTATGTTTTTTTTTATTATTACAAAAATTACACTGGCTGGAGCTCTAGGTCCATTTAGCCAACAAGAAAAAAACAGCATAACTTATGAATATAAAAATATTGATTTGAGATATTCTTATAATATTCTTATAAAAATATTTTACAGTGCATCTAAATGAACCTTAACCATTCTACATATGTATGTTCAACGACATGTTATCATACTAATCCCTTTTTTCTGGCGTATGATCGCGTGAAATTCAATCCACATTAAAGTTACACTTCAATTGCTTAAACAACAGCATCATTCTAACAGATAGTCCAGTTCTCATATAATTATTATTATGCTTAATTCATTCCTGCTACCCCACTTAACTAACAAAGGAAGAATGAGGAAGATGAGTGTTTACCTACCTCCATCATCAAACATTTTAATAGCGAAAAGAATCTTTACATTACGTAAAATACATACCTAAATGGAAGTTTTTCAATATAACGCAACATTTTTTTTCTTAATCAAGCCAGTCTTAATTGATTTTTCCTGCAGTTTTTTTTTTGCACATCACTTTATATATGGATGTACGTTGACGACTTTAAAGTTCAACATATTGAATTTCGAGGAGCTTCAAGTTATGGAACATAAAATCGGTAGAATTAAGATAAGTTTTAGAAGGGGACTGTCAGGATTGTTGAGAGAGTTTGCCGAAGAAATTTATTTGCCTGAAGAATGTAGCGTTTGGAATGCTTTCAGCTTTCGAATTTGTGAACTTTTCCGATATGAAAATCATTTTGAGCCCGCACCGAAGTCGACTGATAACGGACACTTCGGAGGCCTGTATAACATTGAAAGTAACAAAACATAAACCAGAAAACTTTCCAGAGAAATACGGGGGCAAGGGTCATGATACATCAAAATCTTGATCCCTCTCAGTGAATTCCTCTTTTAAAGCGGTCATGTAGTTTAGATTTTCTTTAATAAATGCAGCATTACCGTTGAAGGATAATCAAGTTTTTAAATTTGGAAAATAATTGTATGTATAAGTGGTGATTACCACGATAGATTATATCTATTGTCATTTTGAACAATTTCAAGGATTTGTACAAATGTAGAACAGTTTGGCCTGATCCTTGCAACTTTAAGTTCAGATCATTGAGATGGTTTGTGATATCAGTAAGCAAAATCAAGCTATAAATCCACTCTTTGTTCTCTAGTTCGGAATAGATTTGAGCTTGATTTTCTTCCAACAAAACCGACCTAATTTCGTCCAGACATTGCACAGATTTAATCAGCATCTTGGGGCTGAGTCAGCATACGTTATTGTGCACCTTTAAATTCCTGTAAAAAAGTTTTAAATTATCTGTGGGTTATTGAAGAATGGCCGGTGATGTAGTTGACTATTTTTACTACACCATCCATTACGGATTTTGACCTTCCGGTCGAAATTTTTGCTCATAAACATTCTTGGTGAATTATGCAATGAAAATTCAAAATTGGTCTACTACCGCGTTCAATAAGAAGAGAGGCAAATTCGTTATATCTCTTGATTGTAGCGGAAGTCTTATTTAAATCAATATCTCACTTTTTCAACTATTTAATAAATTATTAGAGTATATCCTCACTTCTTGAGATTACTTCCAATAGTAGCAAACTAATCAATTTTTCATACAGACGGTTCTCATTAAAATATCGCGCAACAATAACCGGACAGACAGTGTCGTTAAAATCGACACTTTCATCCAGTCCAACGATAAATACAAAATTTCGTTTGATAGCGTCAGCCTGTTGTTTTTGTATACTTTCATTTCATTTCAAAAAATATTCACATTCTTGACGTAGATCATAAATGACCCGATCCTTTTCCTAAACAAAGCCATAATTCGTTACCCGCGAATTTTGAAATAATAGGATATCCATTTTTTACTCCTTTCGCGCCCATAATCCTGTCTAAAAAAATGTATGCAGTATATTGTGGTGCATATCGTAGCAAGCTGTGCGGTGACAATTTGTGGAGCAAATTTTAAATAATTGTGTTTCAATTGTTACTGAAACATTTTAATTTTAATTTTCGTCTGTTTCGCTAGGATGCCCATTAGGAACATGATTTATTAAATTAGAAAAATACACTCTTACACGATGTAAAATCTTGCAAACCGGATGTTTACACTTCTAGTGTTATCACTAACACTAGAGTAGTTCGAAGTGATGTGAGTTAAAAAAACTATTTGTTATTTTTAAGTTATTTAATAACAAACTAACGATATATAATTGCAAATGTTACTGTAGAAAATGCTATTATAAAAATATTGAAATTAAAGTAATATAAAGTGTTGAACGATAAAATGTTAAAATGTTTGAACAATAATGAAATGAATGTTTTGACGGTTTTGTTTAGTTTATCCTCGAGGAGGGGAAATCTTTTATAAACATCCCCTGAATGGGGGTAGTGTGGATTCGCCGAAGCGCCTACCGACTAAAACCCCTCCTCGAGTAGGAATATCAACCCGAAAGTTGTTGGTCCCAAGGGAGGATTTTTGGCACGATAGGAAGGGGGAGAGGTAAAAGTGGGGATGGGAGTGTTGGGGGGGGGGGAAGGTGCCCCATCGCAGAAGTAGGGTGGGTACTCGCGCTAAAAAGTTAAACTAGGGAACAACTCTTAAAACTACAAAGCTCAAGTATCTACTCAAAATCGGTAGGCGGTACCTACTTATTCATCTGTACGGGGATGAAAATCAACCCATTGCTTCTAAAACTTGCTGTTTTTCATGTTGTTGACCCAGAGGGTTCAATTTTATTGTCATGCTATTTATCATTATAATGGAGTTTCCAAAATAAAGCGTGCTCTAACAATAGAGAAATGTTTCCAAAAGAATCTTATAGCTTATCTATATGTAATAGCTGCATTAAACCCACTATGATTTAATAAATATAATAAATATTACAGGCATCGGTTACCAATAATTAATAATATTGACCCTTTGTCCGCCTGTTTACACTTTTATTATGTAATGTTATTAATTATATTATTAGGTAGGTGGCAAAATTAACTTCGTCGACTTGTTAACGTAAAATAAATTATATTGCGGTACCTACAACATGAGCTCTTGGTGAGTGAACTGCCTCCATATTGATCTCTTTCAATCTCATCAGCACGCCAAAAGAGGTTCAACAAAACACCAACCAATTTACTTGCTGCCATCAAACAACGTTCAATTGCTACAATTATCTATAAAGTAACTATTTACTAAGCTCTACGATAATATAACGGTAAAGTATGTAGTCGCACTTGCACGCATTTCTTTGTGGTTAGAAGTTGTCCTTTAAATGATTTCACCTTTGTGCATTTAAACATCGCATTTTATTATCATACTTCCGCAATTCGATTGATTTAATTCTTGCACGTTCTTTATGCTCAGTATAACAAAAAGTTTCTTTTTTCGTAGTGTC